>NC_136261.1:32672124-32882124 GCF_964187855.1 Myxine glutinosa
AGGCGGTGTATTTTCGTGTATCATCGTAGCGTGGTTTTTAAACATATATCTCTGCATTTTCCTGTGTGTGCGTGAATGTTCTCATTTATTTCTGACTGAGTCTAAAATCATCGATAAAAATTAAATCAGATGGTGAATTCGAGATAAAATCGTGAGGGTGACTCAATGAATGGGCTTTATTTTACAGGCCTTTGAGAATTCATTTCGTTCTATAAACGGAAACTTTCATGGGATTCTTTTCCCGTTTTTTTTCAACCGAGTCTAAAACGATGTTAGCGACTGTTAAAAATGAAATGATATATCGAATTAGAGTTGAAATAAACCTGTGTGAGAGAGAAAGACAGCATGGGCCTAACTAAACAGGCCTCAAAGCTATTCGAGGTAATAAAATGGTAGATATTTGTTTACATGAAGCCTCTCCAAGAATGGGTGGAGCTACTCTGCAAACGGAGTAAGCCACACCCCCGGACAGACAGACAGACAGACAGAATCACCGTAGCATATTATAATATAGATATATATTGTCGCTCAACCGCCGAAATTAATATCAGGCGGTCGCGGATGCCGATCACGAAGGCTTTAACTCCGAGGTGGAAACTCAATGGCGGATTCCAAAATGTAAAACACCTAAGCGCGCGGAATGGAGGGAAGCGGCGAAAGTCCCCGCAGCCTTATCTATTGAATTAACCAGGAAACTGCGTTCAGGTATTTGTACAAAAAGTAATATAAGGGTTTATTCAATGAAAGCAAGGACAGGAAAAGCACGCGCCGGTAAATCTAATATCCTAATCAGGACGTCCCCACTCACACTTCAGATACAAACGAGGGGTTGCGAACTAAAGAAAAGAAACACGTTCGTTGTGTAAAATGTAATCGCGGATGCAGCCTTATCTCGTCTTGTCGTCTTGTCCGTCCAATCTCCGCTCCACACCACAAGGTCCCTTGCTCCAGCGCCCCAGCACCGCGAAGGCCCGGGCCAGCGCCCACTCCAGGCTCCTCGTCGACCCCCACGAGGTCCGTTCACCAAAGGTCCAACGCAGGGCTGCACGAGGCAAGCGAACTCCACTCGGGCTCGGACTCACAAGCCAACTCCTAAGCCAACCAGGGCCAGGACTCTACTCACGAGCCAACTCAGGATCGCACCGGGACTACTGCCAGGAATCCAACTGGTGCGTAATTGCTCACTCGTGCGTAACTCACTCAGGATCCAACTCACAAACGAACTCAACCAGCAAGCCAGGCCTCTCTCAACTCGACTGCGAACCAACTGGCGTTCGGCGCTCGTTCATCAACTCTCGAACTGCGCACGAACTCAACTCTGCGCACGAACTCACTACACTCTGCGCAACTCCACACGCCGAGTCTCAACTCACTCGCACCGGGACTCAAACTGAACGACTCTCTCTCTCTCTGCTGCCCAAAACGAACTCTGGATCAGATCTGAACTGCTCGAAAAGGCGTCCGGCCCCCGTTAATATCTCTGGCCGATGACGTCAGCTTTGGTGCACTGTCCTGCCAATCAGAGCCTCCACCGACTCGCCGGCTCGCTCAGGGGCACGCCCACTGCGTCACTCTCACTCCCGCTCCTGCTCCTTGTGTTGTAGCACGTGCTATGCGAGATGGATAGGCCTTGCGGAGGTGCAAATGGTGGCGGCCGTGTGGCGGTGTTCTAGCCCGATTTCTTCCGGAGTCATGTCAGGGGGGAAGGGCATCATTAATGTTGTACTAAAGGTCCTAACTCGTGTCTATGTGGTCTGCAGTGCCATAAGGGACAAAGGTTTGATTACCAGGTGAGACATACAAGGGCTCTACTCGTTATTCCCTACACTACTTAATAATAATAATAATAATAATAATTCATTTATTTTGTATAGCGCTTTTCCAGAAGCCCAAAGGCGCTTTGACAGAGTGGCAAACATAATGCATAACAATACATGAAAACAACAATTGCAAAAAGACAAGAATCAATAGGGAAATATTTAAAGCAAAAGGAGGGAGAAGGAGAAGAGATAGTCAGGGGTTAAATGCTGTGGGTTGAATGTTGAATGCAGTGTTGAACAGGTGGGTCTTTAGTGATGTTTTGAATGTGGTGAGTGAGGAGGAGTCTCTGATGGTGTGAGGTAGTGAGTTCCAGAGGGTGGGAGCAGCGATGGAGAAGGCCCTGTCCCCCCAGGATCTGAATTTGGTCCGGATGGAGGGGGTCAGGAGGTTGGTACCAGCAGAGCGGAGGTTGCGGGTGGGAGTGTGTCTGGAGAGGAGGTCAGCCAGGTAGGATGGGGCCAGGTTATGGAGGGCTTTGTATGTCAAGAGGAGGATTTTGTACTGGATTCTCTGGGGGATGGGGAGCCAGTACTTAACACACGAATCTCCTGGTAGATTCACAATCATACATCTTAGCCGTCAAAACGCCTACACATGACTTATTACAGGTAGATTCCCAATCGCGACAGTCGAAGCATGTTACCTACTCAGATCTACTCTGCTCTACATATATCACTACCCAAATTTGTAACAATGTGTATATATATATATATGTGTATGTATATATATATATATGTGTATATGTATATGTGTATATATATATATGTGTATGTATGTATATGTGTATGTATATATGTGTGTGTGTATGTATATGTGTATGTGTATATGTGTATGTATATATATATATATGCATCAGACGTGTACATGCGGACAGGCATGAGTGGCAAAGTGCGGCCTTTGTGTATTTCCAATATATGTGCATATGGTACACTACGGTAGTTGAGAGACTGCATGCTGCTTGAGCATGATACTTAATGATGGGATAATGCGTTGATCGAGTCGGTATCGCCTTGTGCGACTTGGCAGCATGAGCGGTTGGAGCTCAGTCTCACGAGAGGCCAAATAGGGAAATGGTAAATGGGAGTTGAGTAAAGGACAACTTTGAAATAGTTTGGCTTAAGCCAGAAGGAACAGAATGTGTATGCTGTAGTTCTCATTCATCTGTCCGAGTCGAGCCTGGGCATCTGGTCAAGAAAGGGAGGGGATCGGATTTTGGAAGGAACTTGGGGTGAGGGATCGAGAAGGGATGAATAACGAGTGGGATAACTGTGAAGGAAGAATGTAGAGGGAGGGTGGAGGTGAATGGAAAAAGGCGACCAGAGGCAACAAGGGAAAAGAGCGAGCCGTGTTGTGTGGGAGGAGGGTGGGGGTAAAGCAAGAGCAATACGATATGGTGATAGAAGAGGCATATATTTATTACATACGTTTGTGGAGGGAGGATCAGTTGTGGATGTGTGTGGTGAATGGAGAAATGTGTGGATTACCGAATATATATCTGGAAGGAGATTATGCGAGAGAAATGGCGGCGAGAGCGGGGCACAAAAGGGACAAATTGAACAACTGTTCCTTTTCTGCAACGAATAAATAGATGTTCTTTTATGGAGAATTCTGTCGAAGGAGGGTGAGGGGGAATGTGCATGCTCGTGCTCGAGTGTAAATAGCAGTTTCCCAAAGTGAGGAAATGAAATGAACAGCACCAGGCCACGGTGAATGTTCGACTGGCGTGCGTGTGGCAATATCCACGAGTGTAATTTCTGCATGCCACGGCTCGTTTTATCCGTTACATGAATGGAAATGTGGCGACCATTGCTGCACACTACCTACCTTTCTTCTTCTTCTTCTGTCCCCCATACCTGCTTCTTGCTTTTCCCCGCTGATCCCCCATCTCCTCCGCCACCTCCGTTTCTTTTCTGCCACCCATCCTGATTTCCAATTGACTTCACCTCATCGTTCTCTGTTCTCGTACAATCCCATCTCCGTTTTCCTTTTGCTGTTGTCGATCGTTTTATTTATTTATTTATTTATTAACTTTTTTTTTTTTTTTTTTTTTTTTTTTTAAGTCATGATTCTGTCCTCATCCCTTTTTGGGGTTTTATTGCTGTTCCCGGTGGGAGGCATTAAGTGTTTAGTTGTGATGTCTCGTTTTTAAAAGAATAATTTTTCCATTTTATTAATATTATTGTTATTATTATTTAATTTTTCCATTTTCAATTTTGTTTTTCTGAAATTTTCAACTGGGTATTTAATTTTCAAATTTTTAATTATTTAATTTTTCAATATCATTTTCAATTATTATTATTTTTCCCAATTATATCTATTTTCCATTTACTTTCAATTACAGTACTGAATATTAATTTTTACATTTTAATTACATTTTAATTTTTAATTACATACATTTTAATTTTCATTATGCAGGCAGAATTCGCATTCGCATTCGCATACGCATGAGGCATTATGGTATTTTTTGAAATACCAACTTCTTTCCTGGAAGTCCTTGGTGTCCTTGTGTTTGTACTTCTCCCACCCCCCACCCCCTTCCCATGCCGCCTCCCCCCAAGCCCTCTCCCTCCCACACATTCCCGATGTCCCTGCTCTCAAATGTTGTGTTTATGTGCTTCCCCTTCTCTCCCCATCTTGTCTACTGCTCCCCTTTTTATATACTTTGTTTGTTTGTCTGATTTGTTTATGTGATAAATGTTAGCTCTTTCACGAGCCTCGATTATGTATACAAGAAAAAAGAAAAAAAAATTTGAAAGTGCCACCAGTTGGCTATACCGGAAACCTGAAGGCTCTCTGATCGTAGCCCTCAAGTTCTTATATTATTGTTTACTCTTTAAAAAATAATAATTTTGCATCCAAGATTTACCCTGGTGTGTATGTGTGTCTGTGTGTCTCTGTGTGCATGTGTGTCTCTGTGTGTCTCTGTGTCTGTGTCTCTGTGTGCACGTGTGTCTCTGTCTGTCCGTCTGTGTGTCTGTCTATGTGTGCGTGCATGCGCGTGCATGTGCCCAACCATGCGTTTTGTTTGTTAGCTTCTCTTGGACATCACATGATATTTCTGAGAAGTCCGGCCATATGTGCTTTCTGGCTTTGCAATCACATATAAATCATGAAGCAACTGTTTTACCCTGCTGTTGTTGTTACTTTTTCGAGGGAAAATGGGGTGACTGCGAAGGAAATGCAATTTTATCGACTTTAAAAAGAAGAAATTGTTTTGACAGTGTTTGTTCGAATTCAAATGGATCGTGTTAAACCGAGACAGACGAGGCTGTTTATTTTGGACTTTTCTGATGTACACTCGCTACCTTTTCGAAGACTGCTTGGATGGCAATGAGCATGATCAGTGGAGGACCTGGCATCTTGAATGTTTAATCCCAAGATGGTTTTCTTAAATGGAGACCACTTGGGCCTACCTGGAACAGCATTTCACTGATTGTGTGTATCGAGCGCCCTCTACATCCAAAACAACGGCCTTGTTTAATCCCATTGTGTTCGACAGCTGCACACTTCTGATCTTGGAAAGCGACTTGGAAATATATGCATGAGCGCAATCAATCCAGGAAATTCTGATTAGCGTTTCTTTCTGAAGCTGTTTTCAGGTCCACACCCAAAAGGCAGGTGGTTAATTAAGTTTTTTTTTATTACTAGCTGTTTACTCACCATTTGGGTGGGGGGGTATAGAATTGACTTTTTGAAGTGGAGTTCAAGTTCTTTTCCAAAAGTAAATATTGCATATTGAATGTAAGTGATTCCATTGGACACCGGTGATATTGTAAATATTAAAATTGGACACATAATACGTGCAGAAAACGAAAGTACGAATAAGTCAACCATGTTGGGTATGGTTGAGGGAAGAAGCAGAAGAGGCAGACCTTGCATGGGCTTAATGGATTGGATGCTGCAACGAAGCTGTGTGTCTTTGTGTCTCTGTGTCTCTGTGTCTGTGTGTCTCTATGTCTGGGTGTCCCTCTATAGACTCCATCTACATCTCGCTGTCTGATAATATGGACCAACTTATATCTACTCCTCCCTACTCTCTCTTCCTCATATGTGGTGATTTCAATCGTCACCATGCCAGTTGGCTGGGTGTGGGTACCTCTCTCACCAGCCATGGTTCCTCGGCAAAGGACTTCTGCGACTCACTGGAACTGACACAATCTGTCAATTTCCCGACCCGGATCTCAGTCAATGGAGCAATTGGAGCATCTTCTCTTCTGGACTTGGTTATGACTAACTTCCCTGCAAACGTCTGCTGCTCTTCTTCTGCTCCAATCAGCTATTCTGATCATGTGCTTGTTAAAGTGGACACCTCTCTGGCCATTCTCAGAGAGCCTCCTCAGCGTCGATGAGTCTGGCATTTCACTCAGGCCAACTGGCACGGTCTTCAAGCAGCCATCAATCATCTGGACTGGTCTCCCATCTCTACCGCCTCTGACATCAACTCATCCTGGGAATTCTTCCAAAGCAAATTGCTCTCTCTCACGCACAGATTTATCCCATCTCGTCTTCAGTTGTCATACGCTTCCTCCCGTCCATGATACACGGATTCTTGTGGTGAGGCTGTTGCCCAGAAACAACTTGCCTTCGCCTCCTGGAAAGCAAATCCAACGGAAGGAAATCTCATTTCCTTTCACAAAGCCCGAAACAAGTGTGTGTCCACCCTGAGGAGAGCCAGGAAACAATATCTCTCCACTCTGAAGACCGAACTCTCAAATCTGTCTCCCTCTTCCAAATCCTGGTGGCGTCTGGTCAAATCTGTTTCTGGTGTTTGTTCCCACTCCATCCCCTCCCTCACCTCAAACGGCCACACGGCTGACTCCACACGTGAAAAAGCTGAATGCTTCAACTCTGTGTTTACCTCTAAATCTTGTGTCCCAAACCCATCCCTCTCTGTACCCACCATACCCAGTCATACCCTGCTGCTCCTGGACTCTGTGTCCTTTCCTCCTGACAAGGTGGAAAAGTTTCTGTCAACCCTCGACTCTGATTCTGCAACGGGACCTGACGGCATCAGCCCATGGGTCCTAAAATCCTGTTCTTCTGCTCTTTCACTCCCTCTCTCTGTTCTCTTCACCCTCTCTTTTGCTCAAGGTCATCTGCCATCAGCTTGGAAATCAGCCAACATCACCGCTTCACACAAAAAGGGTGCAGAAACAGATCCTTGCAACGACAGACCAATCAGCCTTCTCCCAATTATCAGCAAAGTCATGGAATCCATCATTGCTTCGGATATGAAATCTTTCCTCTTCTCCAATGGCTTGATCTCTGATCATCAATTTGGTTTCAGACCAGGTCAGTCTACTCTGGGCATGCTGCTTCTGCTGTCTCAAAAAGGGATGGAGGTCCTCAATGCCAAACAGGAAATTAGAGCTGTCTCCCTTGACATAACACGTGCCTTCGATACAGTTTGGCACCCCGCTCTGCTCACCAAACTCTCCTCCTATGGTATCCATGGAAATCTCCACGCATGGCTGGCAGACTTCCTCTCTAGTCATAGTCAACGTGTGGCCCTGAATGGGTTTCTCTTATCTCCCCTTCCTGTTCAGGCTGGAGTTCCCCAAGGCAGTGTTCTGGGCCCTGTGCTTTTTCTGGTCTTCATCAATGATTTCTCCGACTCTCTTGAAAATCCTCTCTATCTCTTTGCAGATGACTCCACTCTCTGCCGCTCCATTTCTCATCCCTTAGATCGGCAGTCTGCAGCCTCCTCACTCTCTGCAGACCTGGACAAATTACAGACTGGTCAAACAAGTGGAACATGTCTTTCAATCCTGACAAATCTCACACTTTTACTATGTCTCTCCGAAAGGACCAACTGGACAACCCCCCCATTACATCAACTTTCTGAACAATCCTCTCCAAGAAGTTCTGTCACTCAAGCTTTTGGGTCTCACTATCTGCCATGATCTGTCATGGGAGAACCACATTTCAAATCTAGCCTCCAAAGCCAGTTGCCGACTGGGCATCCTCCGTCGTGCGAAGTCCTTCCTTGGCACACCTGAGCTCCTCACCATATACAAGGCTTTCACCCGCAGCTCAATGGAATACTGTTCTCCCCTCTGGGCCAGTGCTCCTGCCTCTCACCTAACTCGGCTTCACGCTGTTGAAACCAAAGCTTTCAGAATCATTGGAATCTCCCGCGATGAAGCTTACTCCGAGGGCCTTCTTCTTTCGTGTATCATCAGATGGCCAGCTCAGTGTCGTGCAGCCATGCCCTCGTCTCTGGTCCTACGTCGAAGACGCCGGCTTCTGAAGGTGGTCTGTATAGGGGGCAGGTGGTAATTATGTGTTTGGCAGTCTGCTTAGGCTCGCCGCACTCGCACGCGGCGCTGTCTGCCAGGCCCCACATCTTCAGCGATGATTTGAAGCGGCCGACCCCCATATGTAGACGGTTCAGCAAGGTCCATTGCAGGCGTGGTAGGTCTTCTCCTACGACGCCACCTCCTGGGTACCAGATGTAGCGGTGGATGCGGGTGGGCCCGGCCGTTTCCCACACCTGCTTCCAAGATGCCGCCAGCCATGCGCTTCTAGACAGGTCCTCAGGGATAGAACTGAGCATCTCTTGTGCCGCCTTGTTGTAGGGATGGCGGGACTTGCGTCTGCTTGGAGGCGCCACTATCATTGTGGTGTTGTGCAGGATGTGCCAGTCATGTTTCCGAGGGCCTTTCACTTACTCACCGCAGGCAGGTTGGTGGTCTTTCTGTCTTCTACCGACTCCTCTCCGGCCTTGCTCCCCTAGCTCTGTCTGGGCTCTGTCCCCCAAATATTCCTACAGGTCGCACAAGATCTGCCAGCAACCCTCTTATGGTTAAACTGCCAAAATCAAGACTCTCTGCTCACCTTCACTCCTTCATTCCTCTTTTCTCCTGCCTCTGGAACAAACTCCCTCACTCTCTTCAATCCCACTCCTCCCTCCAGGTCTTTAAAACAGCTGTTCACCACCATCTCTTATCTTCCCCCATCCAAAACCTTGATCTTTTCTACCCCCGCTAATTTCACCCCAGATCCACTTTTTTGAAATACCAACTTCTTTCCTGGAAGTCCTTGGTGTCCTTGTGTTTTATACTTCGCCCCTCCCCCTTCCCATGCCTCCTCCCCCAAAAGCCCTCTTCCTCCCACAGATCTCCCGATGTCCCTGCTCTCTCAAATGTTGTGTTTGTGTGCTTCCCCTTCCCTCCCCATCTTGTCTACCACTCCCCTTATTATATACTTTGTGTGTCTGTTTGAATTTTTTGTGTGATAAATGTTAGCTCTTTTACGAGCCTCGATTCTGTATACAAAAAAAAAAAAAGAAGTTGTCTATGCCAGTGTTTCGGTAAGTAGTGCAGGATATAGTCAGGTTCACTATGTAATTTCGTTGGAATTTTTGGGGGATTTGGAAAACTATATATTTTTGGAAACTATATTGTATAGTCAGTCAGAAAACCAATGTTGCTATTTGCACAGACTCCTGTATGGCGGCCACCTTGGATTTTCAAAATTGCCGCCGTAGAACTAATTTTTCTCAATATCTCAGCTTCTAAATAACATAGAGCTTTGATTCTAACGGCTAAACATACATTTTCAAGGGCCCCGAATCCAATGGTAACAAGTTCGATAAGCTAGACATGACCATAGAGCTCCTATGTGGCGGCCATCTTGGATTTTTCAAACTGGCCGCCGTAAACTTGATGTTTCTCAATATCTCAGCTTCTAAACAACATAAAGCTTTGATTCTAACGGCTAAACATACATTTTCAAGGGCCCCAAATCCAATGGTAACAAGTTCGATAAGCTAGACATGACCATAGAGCTCCTATGTGGCGGCCATCTTGGATTTTTCAAACTGGCCCCCGTATACCTGATGTAACTCACCTTCTAAAGAGCACAGAGCTTTGATTCATGATTGAGTAAAGTCATCATCATCCTCATCATCGCTTTCGTTCATCACATCTTGAGAGTCCTCATCATTTTGGCACTGGATGTCACACTGACAAAGGTCTGTACAAGCCAAGTTGTTTGTTCTGCAGGAACATCTAGATGAAGAACAGTCTGTTTTGCACTGACATCTAACCATTTGAATGATGGCCTTGGGGGCTGGAGGCTCCTCAGTTGTGGTTGGTTTCACTTGTCCATCCGTGTCTTTGTAAAAGCCGTTTTGTAGGGGATTCAGCTGAGGATCCTGTTGAGCAATGCTTGCCTGACCCCACACTCTGGCTTGGATATGGACTCTAAGGATGTGCTGCTTGAGAGCTCCAAGAGTAGGAGGAAGCCTGTCACTTTCTGCCATGTGTTTGCAAAAGAGATACCATCGTAGTTCGGGGATGCTGTCGATGTGGATGCCATTTGGAGAGTAAGCAGCGCATACAAAGTTAGCTAGTGTGGACAACATGTCCTCCGTCACTTCAGTTGCATCTGAAAGCATTCGCACGGTGTCTATGACATCTTCACTTGCTTTGAGGTAGACATGCAGCCAGGTTGCTTTGCCTATTCGAGAGAACCTCCCAGTGTTGTCTGCCCCTGTGAAAGCATGAAAGGCTGGCAACGCCTTTGCTCTTTCGACCCCTAGAGCTGTCCACAGTGGCTCTATTTCAAGTATTCCAGAGGCCATGGAAATGGATGTATTCCTCAGCAGTAGGTCATAGTTTGCTATGACTAGTACCAGGACATCTGTGTCGGGAGAGAAGAACACCAACTGCGCGTCATGTGGGTTTCGCTGGGATGCCAGCACGGCCTGGTGGATCAACAGGGTGTCAGCTTCTTCATGGTTGTTGTCCTCGAAGAGCAGGTCACTGTTGCTCCTAGTACGCCCTGAAGCAGACGTGATGATCAACTTGGATGAGTGACTGTTGTATTCTAGAGTTTTCGCTGCCAGATAGTCAGTCAGATCAGCCTTTGTTTTGTCATGAGAAAGGAATCTGCTCATTGGGATGTGTTTGATGTTGGTGTCATCTCTGACTTGATACTGTACTGCATCCTTTCCTTGCCTTCTTTTAGCCCTGGTAGCACTCTTCAGAGAATCGTTTTTGTACGTGTCAAAGACCAGTATCATCTCATCACAATCTTTTGTTAGAGACATGAGTCTGTCATTGAAGCATTCACCCAGATCGTTGACTTTCACTACAGTGGCTGGTTTCTTTATCAGCTTATGCACAAGTACCATCCCATCCACCAGTGCAATCTTCCGACTTGTAGGTTTACTAGATGTGGATGCCATAGTTCTTGTGTCCATTGGATCTTCTTGTAGAACACTTGCAGCTGGTGTCTGCTGCTGATCTTCGGGGTGAATTTCTGCTCTTGCTAACTTGTCGAGGAGATGAATTAACTTCGACTTGTCAGTGCATGGAAGAATTGTCCCATCTGGAGCGAACAGTGCTCTTGGTGTCACAGTGAACTCGTAATTTCCGATGGCATATTTCTGGTTGACGTCTCTGTTGACTTGGCAAGGACCATGAGCCTTCCGTACAGGTCCTTAGTCTCCTTCAGATTCACAGTCCTGTCTCTGAGTTTCACTGTGGTTCTCTTGTTCCCAGACGTGAACATCTTGTTGTTCTCCTTCTTGACTGGTGCCCAGAGGCTAACATCTCCATTGATACGCTCCGACACATAGTCTTCATACAACTTCTGACCAGTGACATCAATGTTCAAGATCTGTGGTACATACTCGTCTGGGATGTAAGCATTCGTTATCACATTGTGCAGCTTGTCACCTTCAGTGTCAAATGGATTACCGTGACTCAGTATCGCAGCCTTGATCTTGTTGATTGCTTCATGCTCCCTCTTGACTGCACTTGGACCAAGGTCATGATGTTCTGTGATCTTGTCACCTTCCAGGCCAAACTGACTCTTGAAGTCTTTTGACAGGCGTGATAATTCTGGTGTAACCATGAAGAATCTCTGTCTAGCATTGGCATTATTAGAGATGCCAATCAGTCCAGAGTGAATCTTCATCAGCTTGTTCAGATGTTCACATGCATGATCTGGTCCAATGTATACAAACGGGATGTTATTCTTGGTTACTGATAGATTGCCAGCTCCTAGTTCTTCCCAGGTCCTAGGGTGATTGGTTCTTAGGTCATACATGTCTGCGATGTATCGGGGCCAGAGCCGCTTGTATTTGATCCGGTCCATGGCAAAGAATAACTTGCTCAGTTCTTCTCCAGCTTGGAGGTGAAGCACCAGGTCAGCACTCCGTGATGCTGCCACGAATAACAGGATTGTCTCCACCCGATGTAGATAGTTCATCATTGACTTGAACATTGCATTCTTGGATCTCCGTGCTTCCCACTCCTCGAGTGCCGTCACCACCCCATCAGATGTCAAGACTTGAAGGAGTTTGGTCTTTGCTTGTTTTACAGATTCAGCTTTTGTGCACTTGTTCGTCTCAGCACAGGCAGCTTCTACTCCCTCTATTGCCTCGAAACACACATCCTTTACTTGTGGTTGTCCTTCAAGAACTCCTCCAGAACCATTTCATAAAGTGCTACATATGAATATATATGGGCACGGAGAGACCGCTTGTAGTGTGTACATTTCAGGATTTGCCGCGTCGTGGCTGGACCATAGACATCAGCTTCTACCCAAGCATCATCAATGCCTGAGTTCTCCATGGAGGCTCCGAGGGCTCGGAGAGCCGCCATGACAACATGCAGCTCACCCAGTCTGAGGACGACTGTGCATTTCAAGTCAGGTCTTGCATCCAGCAGTTGCACCACCTTCTCGTAGAGGGCCATGTCAAATGAAATTACAGTGGGATGATCTTCACCAACTGCCAACATCCTTAGCTGACTGGCTTGCATGATCACGGTCAGTAGGGTTGGCCACTCATGCGCCACCTCTAGAAGTAGTGGCAAGGCACCAACCCGAGTCATGGACTGGCGTTCAGACAAGAGCGAGTTGTATCCTGCCCAACCTGGAATCTTGCTGGAGTGTTCCCTCGCTTTCATCCTGGATAGAGCAGAAGCAACAACCCATCCCAGTTGTGTTAGTTGATAGGATCTGGAGACCCCCTTGTTGATGACAAACTCCTCTGTTCTCTTCGTAAGCTGTGGTTTTGGCTTGTCACAGTGCAGCACATCTACATGGTATGGAGTGACCGATAGACTCTGTGCATCACCGATGATCAGAGGTTGCGCAACTGGTTCTCCAGGGACATCTGACTTCTGGTACACTGCAGTAATCGTTGCGTGAGTGGTTCCTTTCCCGTCAGGAGTATCCTCGGCAAAGTCCGTGTTGTCTGCAGCAAAGAACACAAAGGCTCCCCTTTTCAGGAATGGTGGCACGTACAGACCTTCAAACTGCCTGGTGTTTTCTACGACAGCATTGGCAAGAGCAGTTTCCATGAGGAGGGCGCGGACAATCGAAACACAGTAGCCATGTGCATTGAGAAGTCCCATCAGCTTTTTGTTGCGTGTGTCATGATGGACAGTCAGAGCCAATCCCAGGACTATGGAGTTTTCTCTTGAATGGGGTGGCCTGAATGTTGCGGATTCGCTGCTTGGTTTGTACTTCACCTGTCTGTTGGATTTGAATCCATACATGATGTTCTGACTCAGTGAGTGTTGATCTGTCAACAACACTGGTCCTCTTCTCAGTTTCCAGCTTGTCGACAGGCCCTACCATTACCCAGCGGATCATGGTGTATAGTTCAGCCGGAACATCGTTGATATCGCTGGACACCTGTATGGTATTTGCTTCCTGGTCCTTCTTAATGAATTCTGCGATGCTCTTCCGTATCACTTGTGCTGCTTTGTAGATTGTCTTCATGTTGTTCTCGCCATCGCCATCACTTGTGATTGCAGAATGAACCATGCTTTCCTCACATGCATCTGGACAGTAGAGGATGGCCGATTTTCTTCGGTCTTTTTGGAGAACAGATGTCACGCTTGGCAACTCAGTGACTATTCTTTCTTTCAGCCACTTTCTATTGAATGTAGGTACATGCTTTTCCAAGTGTTCTGTGCCAATCATATTGACATAAGTGGTTTCAATGTCATCCATGGAGAGATAAGCTTGGTTTTGTGTTTTGACATCTATCAGGTTGATCATCTCAATCAGACTTGCCCGTTGCAGCAATAGTGCTTTGTCTGCGCTGCTTCTGTTTGCGCTAGGTCTGTCTCATACTACATGGAACACATGTCTTCTCCAACAAGATTTGTGGTACCGAAGGTCAATTGCGTGTGCATCACCTGGTGAGATACATGTGTTGAATCGTGTTTTCAATAATGCATCTTGGGACTTCTCTACAGCCTCTCTAAGCTCTTGACCAGCATTTTCAGTCCTAACCTGGTAGAGTAGTTGGCCATCATCTTTTTGGCAGAAGAAACACTGCTCTTTATCCAGTGGCACTGTACACGAGCGTGTGAACGGGGATGTTGCATCAGATGTTGATGAGCCTGGCTTGTCCATTTCTGTGCTTCCTCTCTTCTGTGCGCGTTTTTTTGCAGTATAGTGTCCAGTTGTTACTGCATGCGCATGGCGGTCTCTGGCACGTTGTATCTCGCTCTTGTTAGTTGCACTGGAGTAACAAGTGCGATGCCAAACTGCCTTCTCTGTAGAGAGTGTTTCTTTTGTGCTGTTTTGGAGTCGTTTATGGACTTGAACGTAGATGCCATCATGCAAACTGGCCCTTTCTTCTATTGTCTTCAATAAATGTGGGTAGGAATCTATTCTGGGGTTTAACACCAAGGATCCTTTCTTGACATCATCAGCCTTGCATAAAATGCACTGCTTACAGTTCGTGGACTCCTGGGCTTGCCCCGCCCCTTCACCATCTTGTTGCATCTCACTCATAATGTGACATGTAGAACCTGCAAAGACAGTAAAACAAAGGGAACCGTCACCGATATATACAACCACCACCACAGACATATTGATGTATAATAGGCTACAAATACACTACCACCATCACCACAATATCAGGTATATTGCTCAGTATATAAATAATACGAAAACACACGCTGTAAACTAATTATTTTCCTCAGCTGTACCCTGGGGATCAAACTTATTACTTTAGTAGCTTGTCCACCCGTAAACAGATTTTAGGTTCTCATGAACATTAGGAGTATCTGTGTGTTATTTGGCAGTATGCCACAAAGGCTCACAAAGGGCAAAACACTCGCAGTAGAATAGTATTTCTCATTACAGTCAACACAGTCAGGTTCAGCATGTCCAGATTTTAGATTTCGTTGGATTGTTTTTGGGATTTAGAAAAATCAAAGCTCCGTCTTATTTAGAAGATGAGATCCTGAGAAACATCAATTTTACGGCGGCCAGTTTGAAAAATCCAAGATGGCCGCCACATAGGAGCTCTATGGTCATGTCTAGCTTATCGAACTTGTTACCATTGGATTCGGGACCCTTGAAAATGTATGTTTAGCCGTTAGAATCAAAGCTTTATGTTATTTAGAAACTGAGATATTGAGAAAAATTAGTTCTACGGCGGCAATTTTGAAAATCCAAGATGGCCACCATACAGGAGTCTGTGCAAATAGCAACATTGGTTTTCTGACTGACTATACAATATAGTTTCCAAAAATATATAGTTTTCCAAATCCCCCAAAAAATCCAACGAAACTTTAAATCTGGACATACTGAACCTGACTAATAGGGATGTTTGGAGAAATCCGATCATGAATGCCACTATAAGTCAGACATGACCTGATGGAACGAGATGACTTGATAACTTCATACGCAGGTGATAATTTCAAACAAATTACTGTTCATTCTACTACACACTGGATAAATGTGCCAACATTACGTCTACTACGTACTTACGTCTTGCTGAGGAGAGTGTGCGTCAAGCAAGCCAACTTGATATGCATACATATATGTGTACATGTGTGTGTGTATATATGTATATATATATATATATGTGTATGTATATATATATATATATATATATATATATATATATATATATATATATATATATATATATATATATATATATATATATATATTGTTACGGACCGCGGATTGGATGTTATTTATCGAGCGGAGGTAACCGCGGCCGAACAGTTGTTCCCCCTTTCTTCCCGACTCACCCGATTCACCCAGACGTTGGCCAAATCGCGCTATGCCAAATCAATGATAGAAAGGACACGACGACTGGGAAAGATGAAACGACGCAGTACAGTTCTCAAGACCTCCGGAGGAGGGTATAATTACAGTGGTGGAGAAAAGGGGGTAGATTACAAGGCAGAGTGAGGTAAAGACACAGAAGAGATGGGCACTTAAATACAGTCTTATCTATCCCCAGACAGACCACGGACAAACGGACAAGGTAGACTTACACAGGGATTGATGGCAGGGATGGACAGGTAGGTCGATGGCACAAGGTGCACCTTGGCTCGGGGACAGGATAAACACAGTCCAAAGATGCAGGGAGGTCTCACAGCGCTCGGAGGGGACGTCTTGCTTTCTCTCAGCTCGGCGCGCATCTCTCGTCACCTCTCTCTCTACTGCGCATGCTCCACGGGGAGTGACACGCCCTCGGCTGGTTGGTTCCGCCCCAACTGGGGCCGGTCCGCCACTTCCATTGGGTGCGGGGGTTACCGGGCTCCGCCCTTGACGAGGAGCTGACAGAGGGAGCCCCTGTTTGGTAACCCCGTCGAGCACATGTCCGATGGCGGCTCGTTGGGAAGGCCTGGTGTCCTCCCACCACTCCTACCAAGCCGGAGTGAGGACGCGCACTCCCTGCGCTCATTGTTGTTGTTGTTGTTGTTGTTGAAGAGAACTGTGAGGAAGAGCTGCGGGGAGGTATTGGGAGGTCCTAAACTTCCTAACGGTGCCATACAATCACATTCTGGTGCAACGAAGGGTCAGAATTAATGCAAACGAATCCTTAACTGACATAGACTAAGAATAACTAGCAAGATGTCCAATAGTTGTCTTACATGAGATGCGGTGGACCTGGGTGCGACATTTAATGGGGGAAATAGGGGGAGGTCGGGTCTACAGAGTGTTGTTTACAGAAAATGGGACTAGGGAATGGGGGATTGGGGAGAGTTGGGAAGTATTGAGGAAATAGGGGAATATTTACAAGCGGATATGGATGGATGCAAATCCCATATCCGCAACAATATATATATATATAGTTTGCCAGGTAAGTTGAAGGTATGGTGTTTGAAGTTTGGATTGATGCCACGAGTATTGTTGCCATTGATGACGTATGATATTGCGATTGGGCATGTGTAGAGGATGGAGGTTGTGGTGAGGGGATTGGGAGGAGGTGGTTGGGAGTGCCACGCTGTTTGACGAACATTGCCTTTTATTGTCAGGGTCATATGACGGCCCGGTCAGCACCACACCACGTCGGCCCAGAGCCTGGCGCGAAGTCCAAGGACATCAGCACGTCATCTGAAAACAGCTCCGGTTGGTGCGAACCACTCGGTCAATGGCGCGAACCAGGTCCCGACACGCCCTTGCTCGCTTGGCCCCGATGAAGGCCTCGCTGGGTGTTCTCCAAACAGGGGCAAAATCGCCCAAGCCACGCTGGATATCGGCAGCGGAAGCCTTGATCGCTCGGCCCCGATGAAGGCCTCGCTGGGTGTTCTCCAAACAGGGGAAGAATCGCCCAAGCCGCGCTGGATTTCGGCGGTGGAAAGCAGCCACGAAGCGACGATATTCGGTCGGGCTGTAATGTGAACACCACGGCGGCCCGGTCAGCACCACACCCTTGGAAAGGACCTTGCTTGGCAAGAGATTTGGAGGATGGAGCCAATATTGTTGAATTTCCTGTTGCGGGCAACGTATGATGTGCTTCCGTCACAAGTAAACTTGAGATTGTGGGGGTTGTTGCAGGAGGAGAGATGTTATTTGTGTGGAGGTGTGGGAACGGTGCAGCATGCACTGAGTGCATGTTCAGTCGCATTGGCAGCAGGACAATACAGGTGGCGACATGATCAGGTGCTGGCGGTGGTGGTGCAGATGGTGCAACAAGATGTGCTGAGGTCGAGAGAGAGAAGAGTGGAGAAGGAGACTGATGGGGGAGAGGTGTGGTTTGTCAAAGAGGGCCAAGTGGTAAGAGGTGGAAAGCAAGAGGGCTGTCAGATGCTTGTGATTGGCAGGTGGTGGCAGACCTAAAGCCACAATTGGTATTCCCAGAGGAGATCTGTGTGACAAGGTTGCGGCCTGACATTGTCATTTGGTCAGGTGCAACAAGACGGGTCATCTTAGGGGAATTGTTTGTACCGTGGGAAGAGAACATGGAGGAGGTGCACGAGAGGAAGAGAGTAAAGTACAGTGAGCTGGAGGCAGAGTGCTGGGAGAAGGGTTGGCGAGTTTCGTGTCAGCCATTTGAGGTGGGGTGTAGAGGGTATATTGGCAATTCCTTTTCTGCATTTCTTGCTCGGCTTGGAGTATGTGGGACAGAAAGAAGGATGTGTGACAAGGTGGCCCAGGTTGCCTTGAAAGGCTCATTTTGGATTTGGAGGAAGTTTATGGAGGCACGTCGAACGGTGTAGGTTGTTTGTGTGTTTTTTTTTTGTGTTTTTTTTTGTTACTATTATTATTTCTTATTTTGTGTATGTGAGTGAGTGAGTGGGTGAGGGTGTGTGTATATATAATTTTATTGGTAGTATTCCCTCTTTAATTCTGAGCAACATCCTCATAAATTTGCATTTTTACGCCTCGTTGAAAATCATTTTCTTTTTGACTGGGATTTCTTTTATGTTCGGCATTTCAGATTCTGAAAGGAGAAAGCGGAAACTATAACATTCATACTTTTTTTTGTACTTTAGTTATTTGTTACCTCTGCCACTGGAGGAGGAGAAGATAACAAGTACACAAGGTGGATGGAGGTTAGGTTTTTGCGTCTGTCTGTCTGTTTTTTTCTGTGAGCATGATATCTACAATAGTTGTGGACGGATTCGGATTAAACTTTGTGGACAGGTTGGGTATATGACGAGGAAGAATTGATTTTATCTTGGTGATATGTGGATTCGGATCCGGATACGAGAATTTATTTTTATTTTTCAAGTTGTTCTTCACCATTGAGAGATGGCACCAGAAAGGATACATAGCACAATATCTCAAAAAGTTGTGGACGAAACTTGGTTGATGAGTTGTTTAGATGATAAGAACAAGCCGATTAGATTTTGGTTCAGGTTCGGATCCAGATCCAGCCTATCAGTAAGATACAAAATGTAAATTGTTCAGCCTGGCGGAGGTATGCGCTCTGTCGAGTGCTGTTTTTGGTTTAATATGCAATCGTTTATTTTTGTTTGTTTAAACATTCAAATCAAAGTTATTCAGTTTTTATTTATATATTGGAAATCATAGGCACACATGTCTAATATTTTAAATCGGAATATTTTATTTAACCCATTATTGTTACTTTTCTCTTCTTTGTCGTCCCCAGGATGGGCGTTGCTTGATCTCACTCAGCAGTTTGAGCCATCAGATATGGCACCCCCCATCCTTAGTCGACTCATCACCTCCATTGAAAAAAGAGGTGAGTGGAACCCGATGGTACGATGACTTTAAAAGAGCATAGATAGATCTCTAAAAGTGAGAGCAGCCATTGAGGTTTTAAATAACTTAGCGAGTCTTCTCTTAAGTCATTTGTATCCTTCGATACAAAGATGACCTTTTTGGGGTGAGTGGTTTAACGTGGGTAGAAATATCATGGTTTTGGATGGAGGATGATCTGAGATGGTAGATAAAAGCTGTCTTGAATACCTGGAAGGGCGAATGAGATTGATAAGGATGTGGACGTTCATTCCACAGGTTAGAAAGAATAGGAACGAATGAGTGGAGGTGAGTAGTGCTTCTGGATTTTGGGAGGTTCAGCAGAAGAGGGGACGCCAGTGTGTGCCATGCAGAAACCTGCGGGCCAAGGGGGAAAGTGGGGAACAAAGCACAATGGGTGCAAGACCAGAAAGGAGACCGAAGAAGACTTGACAGCAAGTATCTCATTTACCTACTCGTTTGGGAGGGTTCAAGCCCACAAGTTGGCTGAAGCTTGAACAATGCCACGAGGAAGCAAAACGATTTCCAGATTCATCGAGAGCAAAGTGCTTTTATTGAATGGAAAAGAAGCTGAAGCCAGAAGTGGGAAGTTGAATGTTTTCCAGATGTAGTACCTTTGCAGAGTTTTAGTTTTTCATTATTTATACCAAATATCTACCATTGAGATAGCATACATCATCTGGGTGTACCTGCAGCCAGCCTCTGAGCTTCTCGCTTGACTTGGGTTTTGCGAGGATGGATTGTTGCGACTCAAGGGATAACGACTGGCGATAACTATCCAACGCTGTTAATATATTAGGGGGCATCTACATGTTGTACATACAAAAAGTAGGGAGGTGAGTGGATTGGTTAAAAACAAAATTGAGGAAGCGAAATACAAATATGGACGATGGGGGTGAAAAGGAGGTAAGAGTAGGAAAGGGTGGAGGGGTCATGTATTGTATGAAAAGTACACATTTTTACAAACGATATGCAGATGCATCATCACAAAATAATTATTTTCATATATTGCTTGTCATGTTTCGGGAAGAAGTTTGTTTGGAAGAAGAAGAAAAGAAGGAGCATGGAAGAAGTTTCGGGAACTGAGTGGCGTGCTGACGAGGAGGGCAGTGTAGTTGAAGCTGAAGGGAAAGGTGTATGCTGCATGTGTGAGAAGTGTTATGATTTATGGGAGCGAGACATGGGTAATGAACGTAGAGCAGCAACGAAGGCTGGAAAGGGTGGAAATGCGAATGGTTCGGTGGATGTGCGGAGTATCGTTGAGAGAGAGGAAGGCAAATGATGAATTGTGAAATATGATGGGAATAGAGCCTGTGATTGATGCTGTGAAGAGGAACAGGTTGAGATGGTTTGCTCATGTGTTGAGGAAGGATGAAAGTGACTGGTTGAGAAGAGTGATGGAAATGAATGTAGGAGGAAGTAGAGGACCGGGAAGATTGAGAAAGACTTGACTAAAGGTGTTGGAAGAAGAAATGTGGGCAAGGGGGTTAACAAGGGGAGATGCAGAAAATAGGGCAAAATGGAGAAGATTGACATGGGAACCGCAAGGCTAACCCCTGCTCTAGCAGGGAAAATGGCCTTAAAATACCTGTTGTTGTTGATGTTGTTGTTGTATTGCTTGTGGTTGTGGCAATTTAAGTAGTGCGGGTGCATTGTCATCTCATATTGTCCCCTTTCCTTACCCACAATATTCTTTGCCCCCATTCACATTGACGAAGCCAATACCCTTACTTGCCGGTTACTGTCTTTCTCCTCTTTTCTTGCTTGATTAATATAAAAGCATATAATAATAATAATAATGATAATACGAATTCCCTTGCAAGGAATTTTGATTCGGGAGGAGGCCATTTCGCCATCAAAGCCTGCTATTATTACCAACCTATGGTTGTTTATGCGCTCTCCTTTTTTAAAATGCTGAGCGTCAAGCGAGGAAGCAGCAGGTACCATGTTTAGTCTTTGGTATGACTCAGCCGGGGTTCGGACCAGCGAACTTCCAGACTCAGAGTGAACACGACAACCATGAAGTCACCGAGGCTGGTCCTTTGTTTATTGCGTCCAAGAGGTTGGCACTGCTCTACTGTCAGGTTTAAACCCTCTTCACCGTGCTCTTCCATGAAATCCCTCATCCTATTTGTAAGAGGGATGAACACAAGATCAACTATGATTGATTAACCCAAGAGGAGCCAGATTGATTAACTTTCCTTGTGAGACAGAGGGATGCAGGTGTAAGATCCTTCATTGTAAGGTGATACCAGGCAGGTTGTGCTGAGCCAGCAGAGGTTATTGTTGTGAGATTTAATAAGGTCAAGGAAACTGCAGGGTACCATTGCCATAGGATTCAAGGATGAGGTTGTTTGGACAAGGAGATAGTCGGGCTACAGAGGAAGGAGTGAGTAACATGAAGGAGACTTTATTTGGGACATTCAGCGAATGTATGTGAAGGCATTTATTTTTCATATAATGTCAAGGCCCGTGGAGAAGCGAGAACATAGAATGGATCGGGATGAAGCAGAGCAGCAATAGCAATAGAAAGAGAAACGGTGAGGAGTGGGGTACAAAATAGAGGGAGGCTTAGAAAAATAAGGGACATTGGGAAGCATGAGAGCAAGGGCACAAGGTGTGAACAAGACGGATACCCCTACAAACACGTAATCACAAACGTGGAAGAAAAAACTGGAAATCTGAAAAGAGGTGGGCTTGGGGAGGGTTAATGGGTGTAGCAATGCAAAGTGTCAGCCGGAGTGGTGTAAAGCTCGCCGCCATTGGACTCTGGAGCAGTGGAAATGCGTTCTCTGGAGTAATGAATCATGCTTTACCTCCTGGCAGTCCGACGGACGAATTTGGGTTTGGCGGATGCCAGGAGAACTCTACCTGCCCGAATGCATAGTGCCAACTGCAACGTTTGGTGGAGGAGGAATAATGGTCAGGTTGTTTTTCATGGTTCGGGCTAGGCCCCTTATTTCCAGTGAAAGGAAATCTTAACGCTACAGCGCACAATTTTTTTTTTTCATGGTATCCATGGAAATCTCCACGCATGGCTTGCGGACTTCCTCTCTGGTCGTAGTCAACGTGTGGCCCTGAATGGGTTTCTCTCATCTCCCCTTCCTGTTCAGGCTGGAGTTCCCCAAGGCAGTATTCTGGGCCCTGTGCTTTTCTGGGTCTTAATCAATGATCTCTCCGACTCTCTGGAAAATCCTCTCTATCTCTTTGCTGATGACTCCACTCTCTGCCGCTACATACCTCATCCCTCAGATCGGCAGTCCGCAGCCTCCTCACTCTTTGCAGACTTGGACAAAATCACAGACTGGTCAAACAAGTGGAACATGTCTTTCAATCCTGACAAATCTCACACTCTTACTATGTCTTTCTGGAAAGACTGACTGGACAACCCTCCCATCTACATTCTCAACAATCCTCTCCAAGAAGTTCTGTCACTCAAGCTTTTGGGTCTCACTATCTGCCATGATCTTTCCTGGGAAAACCAAATTTCCAAGCTGGCCTCCAAAGCCAGTCGCCGACTGGGCATCATCCGTCCTGCGAAGTCCTTCTTTGGTACACCTGAGCTCCTCACCACATACAAGGTTTTCATCCGCAGCTCAATGGAATACTGTTCTCCCCTCTGGGCCGGTGCTCCTGCCTCACACCTAGCTCGGCTTCACGCTGCTGAAACCCAAGCTTTCAGAATCATTGGAATCTCGCGCGATGAAGCTAACGCCGAGGGCCTTTCACTCACTCACCGCAGGCAGGATGGTGGTCTTTCTATCTTCTTCCGACTCCTCTCCGGCCTTGCTCCCCCAGCTCTGTCTGTGCTCTGTCCCCCAAATATTCCTACAGGTCGCACAAGATCTGCCAGCAACCCTCTTCTGGTTAATCTGCCAAAACCAAGACTCTCTATTCACCTTCACTCTTTCATCCCTCTTTAATCCTGCCTCTGGAACAAACTCCCTCACTCTCTTCAATCCCACTCCTCCCTCCAGGTCTTTAAAACAGCTGTTCACCACCATCTCTTATCTTCCCCCATCCAAAACCTTGATATTTTCTACCCCCGTTAATTCACCCCAGATCCACTTTTTTGAAATACCGACTTCTTCCCTGGAAGTCCTAGCAGTATCCATGTGTTTTGTTTTTTTACATCTCTCACCCCCCCCCCCCCTTCCTGTTCCTCCTCCCCCCAAGCCCTCTCCCTCCCACAGATCTTCCGAGGTCCCTGCTCTCAAATGTTGTACTTGTGCTTCCCTCTCTCTCCCCATCTTTTCTCCTGCTCCCTTTATCATATGTTTTATGTCAATTTGTCTTTTTGTGATCAATGTTAGCTTTTACACGAGCCTCGATCTTGTATCCAAAAAAAAAAAAAAAAAATCATAGATGTGGATGGAGAATGATCTGTGATAGTGGTTTTCAGCTGTCTTGAGGGCCTGGAAGAAAGGATGAGATTGAAGAAATGGAAGGAGTTGGTTACACAGGTAGGGAAAAAGCTGGGTTACTGGCAAATCATTTTATGCCTTGCAGAAACTGAGGGGGTGGGGGGGGGGGGCAGAGATGGTGTATGGACATGGTGTATGGGGGGCAGCAGAGATGGTGTATGGACATGTCAGAGGGTGGAAGACCGGAAAGGAGGTGGTAAAGTGGTACAAGACAGAGACCACTAACCTGTCTGCGATGTTAAAATGATAGCGCCAGAGACTCGGCTTCATCACGGGAGATTGCAATTATATTTGAAGTCCTTGGTTTTAATTTCATTAAGCTGAGCAAGGTGTGAGGCAGGGATGACTGCCCAGGGGGGATAGCAGTACTCCATCAAGCTGTGGAGGAAGGCCTTGTAGGTAGATAAATGTTCAAATAGTAATAATAATTTTATTTATGCAAGGCCTTTTGCCTAAGGATTCAAGGCACTGTAAACTGGATCAGATGCGTCAAGGAAAGACTTTGCACGATGGAGGATGCTTAGTCGGCAACTAGCTTTGGTTACTCACTTAGATATGTGGTTTGCTCCTGCAAAATCATTTCTGCCAGGCTTGCCTATGCTGATATTGAGACGACTTTGAAAATATTGAGAGAGAGAGAGAGAGAGAGAGAGAGAGAGAGCGAGCGAGAGACACACACACACACACACACACACACACACACACACACACACACACACACACACACACACACACACACACACACGACACACACGACACACAGAGAGATGTTGACCGTCACAAGCACGTGATCAGACAAACCAATTGGAGCAGAGGACGAGAGGATACATTAGCAGGAAAGTATGTCATTTCCAAGTCCAGAATGGAGGATTTTCTTTTGGCAGAAATCCAGGTCAGAATGTTTATGGATTGAGTCAGGCCCAGGTAGTCTCAGAAGTCCTTTAGCTGCTGTGCAAAGGCTGGTGAGAGAACTACCAACATTCAGCCAATTGGCATGGTGGCAGTTTGAATCACCATATTGAGGAAGAGGGAGTTGGGATGGGTTCCTGAAGGGTTTGTCCAAGTTGAAATGGAATCTTCACTGGCAGAAGGATGGTACAACACACAAAGGAACAAGATGTTGTAATGGAGGGCTGCAACCAAAGGTACTCCTGGAGGGGTTTAGGTGTAAGAGCAATATACGGACGAAGATAAATGGCGTTTTGGATGCAAAGTGCAACTTTTCTGTCAGAATAGGGGTTGGGCCCATCAAA
Source organism: Myxine glutinosa (assembly GCF_964187855.1). Taxonomy (NCBI): domain Eukaryota; kingdom Metazoa; phylum Chordata; class Myxini; order Myxiniformes; family Myxinidae; genus Myxine; species Myxine glutinosa. The sequence continues at coordinate 32,697,071 of NC_136261.1, forward strand.
CTGAAGGAGACAACAGCCAGGGAGAGACACTAAAAAGTCACGGACATCCTGTGTGATGAAGGATTCTGTTAAACAGATGATATCCGGTTTATCAGCAATGGCCTGGATTGAGAGATCTTTCTGGTTGGAAAGGAGGCCTCGGATGTTTGAGTGCACACAGTTCGGGGCATGGGAGGACGCGCTGTTGACAGAGTGCAGGAATGTGTGAGAAGGGGTGGGTGAGATTGGAGAATGTGTGGGGAGCTTGGGGAATGTGTGGGGGAACTTGCAGAGGGGGCGATACAAGGGGGGAGCTGAGAAAGATGGGGTGGATGGTGGGGAGATGAGGGTAATTGGGTAGGGGGTGGGCCGAGTGGGAAGATGAGGTGTGGGATTAGGGGGAAGCATAAAGGGGGTCATCAGGTCTATGGATCTTGAAGAAGGGAACACAGAGAAGGGGTGGGGTTTATGAGGACGTGGGCGTGTAGGTAACGAGGTGTGTGTGTGTGTGTGTGTGTGTGTTTGTGTGTGTGTGTGTGTGTTTGTGTGTGTGTGTGTGTGTGTGTGTGTGTGTGTTAGTGTGTGTGTGTGTGTGTTAGTGTTACTGTTACTGACATGGAGAGATTTGACACGTTGATGGACAAGAAGGAGAGTTGATAATTATCTTGTGCGGGGATCCCCTGCAGCGACTGGACTTCTCATGATTCCCAATTCAGATACAAGAGTACAGATATCACGCGAGTTGTGAAATGAGAGGTTATATTTTAAATGTTATTAAAAGATTTTATCGTAAGAAACAAATTCCATGAGGAGGAATGACAAAGGAAGGAAATAAATGGCAGAATGACTTCGTGACTTTATTGAGTAAAAAAAAAAAAAATCAACTAAAGTTGTGGAGCATGAAAGGAAAACACTTTGGATAAAGAAGGTGGAACGAGGGACACATCAGAGCTAAGACAGAATTGGTGCATCCCCTCATTGAGACCTAGTGTAGTAGGCCAGACCCTTAGAGGGACACACGTTTGACATTATACCACAACAAAGTACAGTAAAATATGGAAAACTGGAGAAAAACACAACCAGCAACACAGGGATGAAACAATAACAGAAAGACACGATGGATCTGTTGCGGAAAACTTAGTTTTGATGAACTGCAAGGAGACACACACGCATGAGCGAACGTCACGCTCGAATCCAGAACTGGAACTCAACAGCCTTCAGCGAAGGTATATGGTAAAATAAAGGAGGGAGGGCCAAAATGCTGGAGTTGTGGTGGTGGAACTCAGAGTTTCAGGAGCTAATCGGGTAAAATAGAAAGGCCTTTAAGGAATGGCAATGTCACAGGCAGGGGGGGGGGGGCGCAGGAGAAGGTATGGGGGGTGGGGGTGGGGGTGAGTGGAGGAGTGGTGGGGTGGGGAGGAAAGGACATTTAAAGAACCACCTTTCGAGGCCATTTTTCCGCGCAGAGCAGGGGTTGGCCTTTTTCGGGCACCATGGTCCCTTTTTTGAAGCAATGTTTTATGGCCGCATGCCCTTCCTGCAAGCCTGTTAGTCGCCTCTTGTGACAAACAGGGAATTATCAGTGAACTGGTACTCAATTTGCCGACCTCGGAAGGATGACAGGCTGAGTCAACCCCCCTGGCATTAATTCGGCGATCGACCGGGATTCGAACCCAGGATCCTCGGATCCCAAGCCAGCACCCTAACCGCTAAGCCAACACCAGGCTAGGAAAGGACATTTAAAGGAACTGTTGAATTTGGATAATGGTAGGGATGTACTTACTATGAGAGGTCAGCAATGTGCAAGGCCATGTGGCTGGCTCCTGAAACCCACGCTTGTGGGGATATCAGCAAGAGGCACAGAGTATGAGGAGGTTGTGGCAGCTTCAGGGCACACTGAGATAGGGAAAGATAGTGCGCCATGATTATTAAGGGATTAGTGGATGGAGGAGTGGATTGTTCTTTGGCAGTTTTTGGTTACGATCTGTGAGGGAATACCGAGGGATTGGGAGGAGAGTTACTTGGTGGCTATCGACAAGAATATCAGAGATGCTGCTGAGTGTGGGAATTACAGGTGTAACATGCTGATGGAGTATCGGATAGGAAGGTGAATGCTTGCCTGACACAGTTTGCGGTGATTGATGGGATGCAGTTTGGGTTTTCGCCAGGTAAAGGAACAACAGATGCTATCCTCGTTCTTAAGCAGACACAGGAGAATTTTTTGGAAGGGAACTGTATAAGTTATGTGGTAGGTTTGTGGATCTGGAAAAATGATGTGATGGGATTCTTAGGGAGGGTGGTTTATGGGTTTATTGTTGTGCAGGGAAGAACGGGGTCTGGCTTGGGTAGTTGAGATGAAAGACTGGCTTGGGTAGTTGAGATGAAAGACTGGCTTGGGTAGTTGAGATGAAAGACTGGCTTGGGTAGTTGAGATGAAAGACTGGCTTGGGTGGTTGAGATGAAAGACTGGCTTGGGTAGTTTAGATGAAAGACTGGCTTGGGTAGTTGAGATGAAAGACTGGCTTGGGTAGTTGAGATGAAAGACTGGCTTGGGTAGTTGAGATGAAAGACTGGCTTGGGTAGTTGAGATGAAAGACTGGCTTGGGTAGTTGAGATGAAAGACTGGCTTGGGTAGTTGAGATGAAAGACTGGCTTAGGTAGTTGAGATGAAAGACTGGCTTGGGTAGTTGAGATGAAAGACTGGCTTGGGTAGTTGAGATGAAAGACTGGCTTGGGTAGTTGAGATGAAAGACTGGCTTAGGTAGTTGAGATGAAAGACTGGCTTGGGTAGTTGAGATGAAAGACTGGCTTGGGTAGTTGAGATGAAAGACTGGCTTGGGTAGTTGAGATGAAAGACTGGCTTGGGTAGTTGAGATGAAAGACTGGCTTGGGTAGTTGAATAGGCTAACACTTCAGGTAACACTAAGAATAGTTGTTGCGAGGAATTTTTACATAAACGTAGCTCTTCACCAAGCTTCAACTCCTACTCCTCTTCCGTTTGTGGTGATGAAGGTTGTGTTGAGTGAGTGATTGAGTGAGAACAGGAAATGTTATCTTGGAAAATGTTTTCTGACGATTTTTTTTTTTTTTTTTTTGTATACAAGATCGAGGCTCGTGAAAGAGCGAACATTAATCACACAAAAAGTCAAACCGACACATAAAACACAAAATTAGGGGAGCGGTAGACAAGATGGGGAGAGAGGGGAAAGGACAAAAACACAACATTTGAGAGCAGGGACATCGAGAGAACTGTGGGAGGGAGAGGACTTGGGGGGAGGTGGGAGAGGTATAAAACATATGGACATTGCAAGGACTTCCAGGAAAGAAGTTGGAATTTCAAAAAAGTGTATCTGGGGTGAATTAGTGGGGGTAGAAAATATCAAGGTTTTGGATGGGGGAAGATAAGAGATGGTAGTGAACAGATGTTTTAAAGACCTGGGGGGAGGAGTCGGATTGAAGGGAGTGGGGGAGTTTGTTCCAGAGGCGGGAGAAAAGGGGAATGAAAGAGTGAAGGTGAGCAGAGAGCCTAGATTTTGGCAGTTTAATCATAAGAGGGTTGCTGGCAGATCTTGTGCGACCTGTAGGAATATTAGGGGGACAGAGTACAGAGAGAGCTGGGGGAGCAAGGCCAGAGAGGAGTCGGTAGAAGACAGAAAGACCACCAACCTGCCTGCGTTGAGTGAGTGAAAGGCCCTCGGAATTAGCTTCATCGCAGGAGATTCCAATGATTCTGAAAGCTTTGGTTTCAACAGCGTGAAGCCGAGCTAGGTGTGAGGCAGGCACACCGGCCCAGAGGGGGGAACAGTATTCCATTGAGCTCCAGATAAAAGCCTTGTATGTGGTGAGGAGCTGAGGTGTGCCAAGGAATGACTTCACACGACGGAGGATGCCCAGTCGGCGACTGGCTTTGGCGGCCAGCTTGGAAATGTGGTTTTCCCAAGAAAGATCATGGCAGATAGTGAGACCCAAAAACTTGAGCGACAGAACTTCTTGGAGAGGATTGTTGAGAAAGTAGATGGGAGGTTTTTCCAGTCGGTCTTTTCAGCGAGACATAGTAAGAGTGTGAGATTTGTCAGGATTGAAAGACATGTTCCACTTGTTTGACCAGTCTGTGATTTTGTCCAGGTCTGCAGAGAATGAGGAGGCTGCAGACTGCCGATCTGAGGGATGAGGAATGGAGCGGCAGAGAGTGGAGTCATCAGCAAAGAGATAGAGAGGATTTTCCAGAGAGTCAGAGAGATCATTGAGGAAGACAAGAATTAGCACAGGGCCCATAACACTCCCTTGGGGAACTCCAGCCAGAACAGGAAGGGGAGATGAGAGAAATCCATTCAGGGCCACACGTTGACTACGACCAGAGAGGAAGTCCGCAAGCCATGCGTGGAGATTTCCATGCATACCATCGGAGGAGAGTTTGGTGAGCAGAGCTGGGTGCCAGACCGTATCGAAGGCACGTGATATGTCAAGGGAGACAGCTCTGAAATCCCTGTTTGGCATTGAGGACCTCCATCCATTGTTGAGACAGCAGAAGCAACATTTCCAGAGTAGAATGACCTGGTCTGAATCCAAATTGATGATCGGAGATCAAGCCATTGGAGAAGAGGAAGGATTTGATATCCGAAGCAATGATGGATTTTATGACTTTGCTGATAATTGGGAGCAGGCTGATTGGTCTGTAGTTGCAAGGATCTGTTTTTGCACCTTTTTTGTGTAAAGCGGTAATGTTTGCTGATTTCCAAGATGCTGGCAGATGGCCTTGAGCAAAAGAGAGGGTGAAAAGAACAGAGAGAGGGCGAGATAGAGCGTCGGAGCAGGATTTTATGACCCGTGGGCTGATGCCGTCTGGTCCAGTTGCAGAATCAGAGTCGAGTTTGATAAAAAACTTCTCCACCTTGTCAGGAGAGAAGGACACAGAGTCCAGGAGCAGTTGGGTTCCACTGGGTAAGGTGGGAACAGAGAGAGATGGGTTTGGGACACAAGATTTTGAGGCAAACACAGAGTTGAGGCATTCGGCTTTGTCACGTGCGGTGTCAACTTTGTAGCCATTTGAGGTAAGGGAGGGGATGGAGGGGGACAAACACCAGAAACGGATTTAACCAGATGCCACCAGGATTTGGAGGAAGGAGACAGGTTTGAGAGTTCATTCTTGAGTGTGGAGAGATAGTGCTTCCTGGCACTCCTGAGGGTAGACACACACTTGTTCCGAGCTTGGTGGAAGGAACTGAGAATGCCTTCAGTTGGATTAGCCTTCCAAGAGGCAAAGGCAAGTTGTTTCAGGGCAACTGCCTCACCACAAGATTCAGTGTACCATGGACGGGAGGAAGGGTAAGACAACTGAAGACAAGATGGGATAAATCTGTGCATGAGAGAGAGCAGTTTGCTTTGGCAGAATTCCCAGGAAAAATTGATGTCAGAGGCAGTAGAGATGGGAGACCAGTCCAGATGATTGATGGCTGCTTGCAGACCATGCCAGTCAGCCTGAGTGAAATGCCAGACTCGTCGGTGCTGAGGAGGCTCTCTGAGAATGGCCAGAGAGATGTCCACTTTAACATGCACATGATCAGAAGAACCGATTGGAGCAGAAGAAGAGCAGCAGACATTTGCAGGGAAGTTTGTCATAATCAAGTCTAGAAGAGAAGATACTCCATTGACTGAGATGCGGGTTGGGAAATTGACAGATTGTGTCAGTCCCAATGAGTCGCAGAAGTCCTTTGCTGAGGTGCCATGACTGGTGAGAGAGGAACCCACACCCAGCCAGCTGGCATGATGACAGTTGAAGTCGCCACATATGAGGAAGAGAGAGTTGGGATGAGTTGATAGAAGTTGGTCCATGTTGTCAGACAGCGAAATGTAAATGGAGTCATCACTGTTATGGAGGACGGTACAGAACACATATGAACAAAAGGTGGGAGCGGAGAGGAAGCCGTAGCCACAGGTACTCCTGGGGGTGGGTTGGAGAGAGGGCAGTGCAAGGAGAGTGAGGAAGAGAGTTTTTGATAAAGATAGCGACCCCACCTCCAGGACGAGGCTCAGGTCTATCATACCGGAGGAGGGACCACTGAATAAAACACTGCAGGGCAAAGTTTAAACATATTTAAACAGAACCGTGAAGAACAATCATATTCACAAAAATACCAACGGGGAGAGGGCCTAGAGGGACAACCACGAGTCACATGAACAGGGCAAAAGGTGGAAGGAAAGTTTAAGCACTTTTAAATTGAACAGTGAAAACTGTTCAGTGAAAACTGGGGAATGTGGTGAAAATGGGGGTGAAATGGGGGTGAATTTGGCGTTGATGTAAGAGTCTGAGTACGGGTCGCAGCTTCAATGCAGGATACTCGAATGGCTTATTTCCCAGTAACTGGTTCTCATTTTTCCAAGATAGCGGAGAGGGGGTGTGTTCGCTCGCATGCATTGTTGGTTATCTCCATACACGGGTTTCACAAGGTGGAACGGAGCTCTATCAGGTCTCAAAGTATCCATCCACCTTTGTGTGTATATATGTTTGAGCGTGTGTGTGCATGTGCAAGTTGCCCGCTATCCCCACACATGGGTGGGTTTCAGGAGATGGAATGGAGACCTACCAGGTCTTGAAGTATCCACCTCCATTAGTGTGTGTGTGTTTGTGTGTAGAGAGGGAGAAGAGGACAAGATAAGGGATGATTTTTTTTTTGTTTTGATTGATTCACCAATGCAAATAGATGTTTTTTTCTATTTCTATCTGTATCTTGTATTTGTTACTATGTGAAATTATTTATGTTGTAAACTTTGCATTATTAGTCCTTGGACTACAGTCATGTACATTTTTTTCTTTATTCTAATAAAACCGAATTGAATTGAATTGAATTGAAGACCTGTGTGGAGCATAGGCTTGGTCCTTGAGAGTGGAAGAGGAGAGATTACAGCACAGGCTGGAGATGCAATTCCTGAGAACGTTGGTAGGGATTTCTGAAGGAAAGATAGAGTAATGAGCATATCTGGAGGTGGGCAGGAGTAAGTAATAATAGCAAAAAAGGCATCGGAGGCACATCCGTGTTGGTTTGTGCATGTGATCAGGAGGGACAAGACTGTATGGCCAGGCAAGCCTTTGATATGACTACAGTTAGCTGGAGGTGAAGGGGCAGAACAAAATTGAGGTGGTGGAGAGGGATTTGGGGTAAGTAGGGATGCACAGAGAGGATGCTGAGGATCGTGGGTTATCAACAACATGCATTTTAAGGCCATTTTCCCTGCTAGAGCGGCGGTTAGCCTTGCGGTGACATGACAATCTTCCCCATGACCATGGCAATCTTCTCCATTTTGCCCTATTTTCTGCATCTCTCCTTGTTAACCCCCTTGCCCGCATTTCTTCTTCCACCATCTTTAGCCAAGTCTTTCTCGGTCTTCCCCGTCCTCTACTTCCTTCTACATTAATTTCCATCACTCTTCTCAACTCAGTCACTTTCATCCTTCCTCAACACATGACCAAACCATCTCAACCTGTTCCTCTTCACAGCATCAATCACAGGCAATATTCCCATCATCTTTCGCAATTCATCATTTGTCTTCCTCTCTCTCTCAACGATACTCCGCACATCCATCGAACCATTCGCATTTCCACCCTTTCCAGCCTTCGTTGCTGCTCTACGTTCATTACCCATGTCTCGCTCCCATAAATCATAACACTTCTCACACATGCAGCATACACCTTTCCCTTCAGCTTCAGCGACACTCTCCTCATCAGCACACCACTCAGTTCCCGAAACTTCTTCCATGCACATCTCACTCGAGCAACCGTTGCCGAGTCTGATCCACCTTCTCCATTCAGCATGTCTCCGAGGTAGCAAAATGTTTTCACACCTTCCAGATTCACTCCGTCTCCAAGATCCAACTCAACATTTCCTCCATCTGCAACTCCCTCTGTGCACACCTTACATTTGAATGTAGCTGCCACACTGGTAAATGACCCTCTCAGACCACTACATTTTTGATGAACCCACTCAGCGCACATTGTACATTGAATGGAGTTCACTCCGACACCCTTCCTGCACACAGCACACGGCCACTTCCCAGTTCTTTCCACCTCACCACATGCTTTACCACTTGCCATCACCTTCGTCTTTCCGATAGTCACCTTCAGACCTTTTGTCTCCATACATTCCTTCCACTTGTTCATCTTTTCCTTCAGTCCATCCATACTTTCCGCAATCAACACCAGATCATCTGCATACAACAACTCCCATGGTAAACCCTCCTTTACGTTCTGAGCCAGCACCTCCATCACAGCTACAAATAGTAGTGGACTTAGTACCGACCCCTGATGCACTCCCACCTTCACCTCAAACTCACCACTGTTCCCGTCCTTCGTCCTTACAGCTGTGCGTGCTCTTTTGTACATTGCCATCACTTCTCTGATCAACCATTCCTCCACTCCTAACTTCCTCAATGCCCATGTCAATACTTTGCGTATCTTTGTGTAGGTTATCGAGAGCAACAATTTATGAAGTTGACCCCACAAAAATTGGGTGGAATTAATCGGGACAATTAAAATAGTAGTAGTTGTTGTCTCCCTCATGGAGTGTTTTATTACCCTGCGCTCGCGAAGCGAAAAGCAGGGTGAAGCATTCAGTTGCATACGTGTGCCATGTGCCGTGTGTGTGCCGTGTGTCGTATGTGTCTGCATTTTAAAAATTCATTTTCTTGGCAACCGTTGGTTCCTATTGACAGGAAATTTTACCATAGAAGCGCCTTCGCCTGTAGAATTTTTTAATGATAATCATGACGTCATAAATCACGTGATACAGGCTCCATCTTGGAAAAACTTCGCACCTCTATATCTCTGAAACCACTCCATGGAAAAAATTGAGACCTGGCTCATTGTCAACTACTCCCCATGGGGAATAAGATATGTTGATGATGATGTCATCAGTGCCTTCGTTATGACGTCATAATTTGACAAATACAACACTTATCCATCCGATCATTATGAATTTTTTTTCAGCAATGGTTGGTCTGATGGACACACAATTTTCACCATAGGAGCGCCTCCTCCTTTAGAATATTTTAATGATAATCATGACGTCATCGGTCATGTGGTACAGGCGCTATCTTGGAAAAACCGAAAAATGTTGCACCACTATATCTCTTAAACCGCTGCTTGGAAAAAATTGAAACATGGCTCATTGTAAAGAACTCCATATGGGGAATAGGTGTTTTTAACGATGACGTCATTGGTGCCATAATTATGACGTCATAATTCGACAGGGACAATGCTTAGTCTGATCAGTTTGAAATGTATTGAGCGTGATCTATGCAACAATTATATTGGAGAATATCAATTTATGATGTCATCGCTCACGTGGTCTGGCAGCCATATTGGATCAAAGAAAAAAAAATGTTCAAAAACAAGAGTTGGCTCACAACAAGTTGACTGCGCAGGGTAAGTATTCTATGAATACCATCTAGTTTGCCTTGTTTTGTGACTTGCAAGAAAAGTTTTACATGAGGGAGAAAGTAAGGTATGTACTTCCTCTTGGTTGAAATGTTTGAAAAGTAAAAAATGATTGGGCAGTATGATTGGCCGTACCTTGACTATAATTAGGTCAATTATGCATTTTATGATCTAGAAGTCACTTCCGGTCCCTAGGGCGACGAGGCTTGCTTCGATCTCTCCACGGCATCGAAGTTTGAGTGTTTTCCCATTCGTGTCTTTGTCGGGTTTCCGCTGGTTGTTTTGTTGTGTGTGTGTTGTTGTGTGTTTCTGTTTAGTTTTGGTTTTGTGGTTGTTGCGGATTTGTGTGTGATTGGTCGTTTTTTATTCGCGCGTCGTGCGCGGCCTGGTCTTTCCGGGCTCCCCTCCCCCCGTCGGTGTTTTGTGAGTGTAAGTTCTTTCCTTCATAGTATTTGCTTGTTTCTTTGATTTTCTTTTCTCCCCCCTGCCTCTCGCGGGCATCTTACCCTTTGTCCGGCATTTTTTAAAACAGGACAAACCTCCTCACTGCAGCCTCCTCACTCTCTGAAGACCTGGACAAAATCACAGACTGGTCAAACATGTGGAACATGTCTTTCAATCCTGACAAATCTCACACTCTTACTATGTCTCTCCGAAAAGATCGACTGGGCAACCCTCCCATCTACTTTCTCAACAATCCTCTCCAAGAAGTTCTGTCGCTCAAGCTTTTGGGTCTCACCATCTGCCATGATCTTTCTTGGGAAAACCACATTTCCAAGCTGGCCTCCAAAGCCAGTCGCCGACTGGGCATCCTCCGTCGTGCGAAGTCCTTCCTAGGCACACCTGAGCTCCTCACCACATACAAGGCTTTCATCCGCAGCTCAATGGAATACTGTTCTCCCCTATGGGCTGGTGCTCCTGCCTCACACCTGGCTCGGCTTCACGCTGTTGAATCTAAAGCTTTCAGAATCATTGGAATCTCCCGCGATGAAGCTATCTCTGAGGGCCTTTCACTCACTCACCGCAGGCAGGTAGGTGGTCTTTCTGTCTTCTACCGACTCCTCTCCGGCCTTGCTCCCCCAGCTCTCTCTGTGCTCTGTCCCCCAAATATTCCTACAGGTCGCACAAGATCTGCCAGCCACCCTCTGATGGCTAAATTGCCGAAATCTCGGCTCTCTGCTCACCTTCACTCTTTCATTCCTCTTTTCTCCCGCCTCTGGAACAAACTCCCACACTCACTTCAATCACACTCCTCCCTCCAGGTCTTCAAAACAGCTGTTCACCACCATCTCTTATCTTCCCCCATCCAAAACCTTGATCTTTTTTACCCCCACGAATTCACCCCAGATCCACCTTGTTTGAAATTCCAACTTCTTTCCTGGAAGTCTTGGCAGTGTCCATATGTTTTATACCTCTCCCACCCCACCCCCCCCCTTCCCATGCCTCCTCCCCAAAGCCCTCTCCCTCCCACAGTTCTCTCGATGTCTCCATGTCTCTCGGTCCCTGCTCTCAAATGTTGTGTTTGTGTCCTTCCCCCTCTCTCCCCATCTTGTCTACCGCTCCCGATATTATTTGTTTTGTGTGTCTGTTTGTCTTTCTGTGTGATTAATGTTCGCTCTTTCACGAGCCTCGATCTTGTATACAAAAAAAAATAAAAATAAATAAAAATAAACGGATAGACAAAGAATTCTATATTGATTATTTCTCTCCTCCCGGACACGTGCTTGTTCGCTCTCCTCCTCGTCTCGACTTGTGCCCCGGCCCCTGTATCTCGTTTTTCTTCCGCCTCTGCTTCTTCTTTCTCAAATCCACGTTCTCGCTTGGAGACTTTTCCCAAATTGTTTTTCATGGTTTTCATGGTTCTGTTTGGATATTGTTGGAATATGTTTAAACCACAGCCGTGATGCTGACGCCGCCCTCCCCCTCCCCCCCCCCCCCCCCCCCCCCAGAATTTCCATGTTTTAAACGTTTCCCAGTGTGTACCCTGGTCAGAAAAGGGTACACCATATCCCTGCGTGTCGTAAGAGACGACTAAGAGGGTTGGCGTCAGTAAGGGCATCCGGCCATAAAAACATTGCCTCAAAAAGAGAACCATGACAATTACAAGTACATATGGGCAGGGTGCAGCCCGAAGTGGAGATCGGTTTCTGAGGTTTGGGACATGGAATGTAGGGACAATGACAGGGAGATCAGGAGAAGTGGTGGAAGTATTGGTCAGAAGAAGAGTGGACATATGTTGTGTGCAGGAGACGAGATGGAAGGGAAGTGGTGTGAGAATGGTGAAGGGTAGGCACGGACAGAAATACAAGTTTGTGTGGCAAGGGTGCCTGGAGGGTGTGAATGGTGTTGGTGTCCTGTTTTCTGAGGAGTTTGTAGACAGTGTGGTGAGTGTGACTAGAGTGATTGATAGGTTGATGATGGTGAAAATGATGATTGGAAAGCTCTTGGTGAACGTCATCTCGGGATATGCTCCGCAGGTTGGTCGGAGCGATGAAGAGAAGGACAAGTTCTGGTGTGCGATAGAGAAGCTGATGGAAAACGTGAAAGATGAGGAAGTTGTTGTGGTAGGAGGAGACCTGAATGGACATGTGAGATGGAGTATGGATGGTTTTGAGGGAGTTCATGGGGGTTACGGATATGGTGTGAGAAATGGAGAAGGTGAAAGGATTTTGGAGTTTGCTGATGGAGCTGATTTGTTGATTTGTAATACTCAGTTCCAGAAAGAGGATAATAAGCTTGTTACATACACGTCAGGTGGGTCGACGACAACCGTTGACTACCTGATGGTGCGTAGGCGAGATAGGGGGCACCCTCCGGGACACAAAGGTGATCCTGGGGGAGGAGGCTGTTTCACAGCACCACTTGGTTGTCTGCGACATAAGGGTGAAAGGTGCAAGGAGAGCTCTGCGGGGGAAGTACCAACTGAGAATGAAGGTGTGGAGGTTGAAAGAGGTGACAGTAAGGGAGGCATTAAAAGAGAGGCTGAGTAGGGTAGAGGATGATGTGGTTGAGCTTGAAAGTGGTTGGATGTCAATGAAAGCTAGTCTGTTGGGAGCCGTTGGTGAGGTATGTGGATGGACAAAAGGACCACCGAGGCACTCGGAAACATGGTGGTGGGATGATGAAGTTGGAAAGAGGATTGACGAGAAGAGGAAGAAGTTCAAGGAGTGGCAGAAGGCGAAGGGTACGGGAGCAGAAACAGCAGAGCATGAAAGTTATAAGGCAGCCAGGAAGGCTGCAAAGAAAGAGGTAGCAAAGGCGCAGGAGGCATGTAGGAAAATGTTTGGAGAACGCTTGGATTCGGAAGAGGGTCAGAAAGCAGTATTCAGGATTGCAAAGCAGATAGCGAAAGAGAGATGTGATGTGATGGGGGTGAGTTGCTTGAAGGATGAAGTGGGACAAATCGTTGTCGACCCAGATGGAATTAAAGGAAGATGGAAAAGATATATGGAAATGCTGTTGAATACAGAGAATGAATGGGATGGCAACATCGAGAGTAACCCAGTTTTAGGACCGGCAGAGAAGATAACTGAGAAGGAAGTTGGGGAAGCGATAAAAGCAATGAAGAGTGGAAAAGCGGGAGGGGCGATGGGAGTTGTGGGAGATATGTTGAAGGCAGCAGGAAGTTGGGGTGTGAAGAGAATGACAGAGATCTGTAATCTGGTGGTGAAAGAAGGCCGCATTCCAGTGGATTGGGAACTTAGTACCCTCGTCCCTCTATACAAGGGGAAAGGTGACCCTCTGGAGTGTGGCTCGTACCGAGCGATAAAATTATTGGAGCATGGAATTAAGGTATTGGAAAGGGTGTTGGAGAGGAGGATAAGGAAGAAAGTGAAGATCGACGAAATGTAGTTTGGATTTATGCCAGGAAGAGGAACGACAGACGCGCTTTTCATTGTGAGGCAGTTGCAGGAGAAGTACATGGAGAAGAAGAAGAAGTTGTTTCTTGGGTTTGTTGATCTGGAGAAAGCATTCGATAGGGTTCCACGCAAAGTATTGACATGGGCATTGAGGAAGTTAGGAGTGGAGGAATGGTTGATCAGAGTAGTGATGGCAATGTACAAAAGAGCGTGCGCAGCTGTAAGGATGAAGGACGGGAACAGTGGTGAGTTTGAGGTGAAGGTGGGAGTGCATCAGGGGTCGGTACTAAGTCCACTACTATTTGTAGCTGTGATGGAGGTGCTGGCTCAGAACGTAAAGGAGGGTTTACCGTGGGAGTTGTTGTATGCAGATGATCTGGTGTTGATTGCGGAAAGTATGGATGGACTGAAGGAAAAGATGAACAAGTGGATGGAATGTATGGAGACAAAAGGTCTGAAGGTGAATATCGGAAAGACGAAGGTGATGGCAAGTGGTAAAGCATGTGGTGAGGTGGAAAGAACTGGGAAGTGGCCATGTGCTGTGTGCAGGAAGGGTGTCGGAGTGAACTCCATTCAATGTACAATGTGCGCTGAGTGGGTTCATCAAAAATGTAGTGGTCTGAGAGGGTCATTTACCAGTGTGGCAGCTACATTCAAATGTAAGGTGTGCACAGAGGGAGCTGCAGATGGAGGAAATGTTGAGTTGGATCTTGGAGATGGCGTGAAGCTGGAAGGTGTGAAAACATTTTGCTACCTCGGAGACATGCTGAATGGAAAAGGTGGATCAGACTCGGCAACGGTTGCTCAAGTGAGATGTGCATGGAAGAGGTTTCGGGAACTGAGTGGCGTGCTGATGAGGAGGGGAGTGTCGCTGAAGCTGAAGGGAAAGGTGTATGCTGCATGTGTGAGAAGTGTTATGATTTATGGGAGCGAGACATGGGTAATGAACGTAGAGCAGCAACGAAGGCTGGGAAGGGTGGAAATGCGAATGGTTCGATGTATGTGCGGAGTATCGTTGAGAGAGAGGAAGACAAATGATGAATTGCGAAAGATGATGGGAATATTGCCTGTGATTGATGCTGTGAAGAGGAACAGGTTGAGATGGTTTGGTCATGTATTGAGGAAGGATGAAAGTGACTGGTTGAGAAGAGTGATGGAAATTAATGTAGAAGGAAGTAGAGGACGCGGAAGACCGAGAAAGACTTGGCTAAAGATGGTGGAAGAAGAAATGCGGGCAAGGGGGTTAACAAGGAGAGATGCAGAAAATAGGGCAAAATGGAGAAGATTGTCATGGGGACCGCAAGGCTAACCCCCGCTCTAGCAGGGAAAATGGCCTTAAAATGCATGTTGTGTGTTGTTGTGTATGCATTTTATGATCTTGAGTAAATGGAAGATTGTAATTTTATGGGATTAATTCATTTTCCTTAATTTTTTTTTCAGCTGTGGACGTTCACGGAAGCTATGCCGTGCCTCCTGGAAGCCAGGGCGGCCTCGAGCTTCTCCACAGCCTGGATGCAGGTGAGCAGCATGACAACTTTAAAACCATACTTCAGAATTGCCCACCTGTGGTTTTACTACAACAACAACAACAACAACAACAACAACAACAACAACAACAACAACAACAACATGCATTTTAAGGCCATTTTCCCTGCAAGAGCAGAGATTAGCCTTGCGGTCCCCATGACAATCTCCTCCATGACAATGTGGTTTTACTATATTGAAGAAATTCCCAAACTTTGATGCTTCCTTTCGACGGTCAGTAATATTGCGGTGAATACACCGTTTCGATTATCCCACTTTAACGACTAAACTGATGAAGATTTAATGTTTTGAACCTTTCCTTTGGAACTGTTGTGCAAATAGGCCTCTGGCTATTCATTTTGCAGCTGCATGGCTCATTGTGTCAAATTCCTGAACCATGCTGGATCCTTTCCTCCATCCAAATGTTTCCCTAGTGGTGTCTCCCTCAATGACGTATAATTTATTCTCAGACACTAAACACAAGAGTCCGGAAAGTTATATAGTCCATTGCCTTGTACCTGTCCCTTTTTTTATTAGTCCCCTACCGGGTTCACCGGAGGGGACAATAGCTTTGCTTTTGCTCTGTCTGTCCTGTCTGTCCTGTCTTTCCAGTCTGTCCTGTCTGTCTCTCTCTCTCTCTCCCTCTCCCTCTGTATGTCTGTCCTGTCTGTCTGTCTCTCTCTCTCTCTCTACTTTGTATGTCTGTCCACACCTGTGGTTTTCTGGACTTCTGGACTGGACTTCTTGGACTTCTAAAATATCGCATATTATACACGGGTCAGCCTTCTTTTTAACCCTTACCCTTTAACCCTAACTGCACTGGTGAGGGGGGAGCTGGGAACCCCCCCTCCCCTCGACATTTTTCACAAATTTTGTGCAACAGCTAGGGATTTCGAATTTCCCCTCATGACGTTTTTTCTCTAGGGTCTTGCGCACATTTTCATACCACATACGTCCAAATCGGATTTACCGTTCAGGTGTGACATTACAATTATTGTGTGTCATGTCCTAGAAAACTGCAATTTTTGCATGTTTATGTACAATAAGCACATGTGAATATGGGTCACATGCATTAGGACACTGATGGTGTCAATTAATTGGCCTGTAATTTATTCTGAGTGCTTTAGCATGTTGTTTAAGACATGCTGAATCAGTATAGAACAATATTAGGTAATAATTAGACAAATTAACATATTATATATAAAACCACCTTTAGAGGCCATTTTTTCCCCACAAGCGGGGGTTGGCCTTTTTCGGGAACCGTGGTTGTTGTTGTTTTTTGGTCCCCTTTTTGAAGCAATGTTTTACGGCCGGATGCCCTTCCTGACGCCAACCCTTTTTGCCGCCTTTAACGACAAACAGGGAATTACCAGTGAACTGGTACTCAATTTGCCGACCTCGGAAGGATGACAGGCTGAGTCAACCCCCCTGGCGTTAATTCAGCGATCGACCGGGATTCGAACCCAGGATCCTAGGATCCTAAGCCGGCACCCTAGCCGCTAAGCCAACACCAGGGTCTAGCGGTCTAGCGGTGAACATATTATAAAACAAATAATTTCACCTTCGCGTTCGTTACGTGACGATCTGTGCGT
This sequence comes from Myxine glutinosa, assembly GCF_964187855.1. Lineage (NCBI taxonomy): Eukaryota > Metazoa > Chordata > Myxini > Myxiniformes > Myxinidae > Myxine > Myxine glutinosa. Next base: position 32,713,456 of record NC_136261.1, read on the forward strand.
GTGCAAATCTTAAAGTTCATCGGGCCATCGACAGCCGAAATCGGTCATGGAAAGCTCAAAATCACCCAGTTCAGTTGGGGTTAACGTATTGAACTGAAACTTGGGAGATTGCTTTATTATGATAATTTACAGAAAATGCAACCTATTCTGTAGCTTTGTACACCTAAAACAATGTTACCTCCTGTACACGGCTCACAATTGCCGAATGCTTGGAACAAGAACATTCATTGGGTCCAGTAGGGGGCATGTATTGCATTTGCCATTCTCCCCCTTCTTTTATTTTTCTTCTCTTTCTGGATAAATGTCTGCCAGCATTGTCATCTGGATCAATTAAAATGAATGTTTGTCTGATTATATGTGACTTCCATACAGGCAGCAAATGAAGCGTTTGTCATGTTGATTTTTGGTTTCGCCAATTACCGGTTGACGTCAGTGACTGCTCTGTATGGATCTCACTGATTCTTTGTGATATCAAAATTGTTTGTTTTGAAAGCACGAATGATCTCTTTCCCTCACTATCACCGTTTTAAGCTCCTCCAACTATTTCTTCAAGCAGTGTCGATATTTTGTTTTCAAATTGTTGTACGATACAAAATTTCCAAAATGTTTAAAAGGAGTTTGCTTCTGTATCCAACATGTCCACCCCGTGCGGGCCTACCTTACCCCTCATCCCCCCCCCCCCACCCCACAGCCTTTAATTGTCCAAGTCTCAGTCTATTTTGTCCCTCACCCCTGCTGTTGGTGCGCTCTCTCTCTCTCTTCTCTCTCTCTCTCTCTCTCTCTCTCTCTCTCTCTCTCACACTCTCTCACTCTCTCACTCTCTCACTCTCTCACTCTCTCACTCTCTCTCACTTCTCCATGAGCCTCAACTTTGCAAACAAAAAAGGAAAAAGAAACAAGTACAGATACATTCAAAGTACACCGCCCCCATGCCAAATAAATAACATATCCTCCCATGCGCAGCACATCCGTCTTCTACCGACTCCTCTCTGGCCTTGCCCCCCCAGCTCTCTCTGGGCTCTGTCCCCCAAATATTCCTACAGGTCGCACAAGATCTGCCTGCAACCCTCTTATGGTTAAACTGCCAAAATCAAGACTCTCTGCTCACCTTCACTCCTTCATTCCTCTTTTCTCCCGCCTCTGGAACAAACTCCCTCACTCTCTTCAATCCCACTCCACCCTCCAGGTCTTTAAAACAGCTGTTCACCACCATCTCTTATCTTCCCCCATCCAAAACCTTGATCTTTTCTACCCCCGCTAATTTCACCCAAAATCATACACTTTTTTTTCTTTTTTTTGAAATACCAACTTCTGTCCTCGAAGTCCTTGGTCCCCTTGTGTTTTATACCCCCCCCCCCCCCCCACTTCCCACGCCTCCTCCCCCCAAGCCCTCTCCCTCCCACACTTCTCCTTGCTCTCAAATGTTGTGTTTGTGTGCTTCCCCTTCTCTCCCCATCTTGTCTTCCGCTCCCTCTTTTTTATATATTTTGTTTGTCTGGTTGATTTGTTTGTGAAATAATGTTAGCACTTTCACGAGCCTCGATTCAGTATACAAAAAAAACAAAAAAACAAAACAAAAAAAAATCATAGAGACAGTCTTGGGAGGGGGAGGTGTACAATAATTGATTAATTGTACAATTAAATAAATAAATAATAATCATAAAATAATTCCTTAATCATTGGCTGATGGCATAGCTAAACCACAAGTGTTTCATCCGAAGCTGTAACTTTATGAAAATTAATAAAATAATTAATTAATCAAAAATTAAATAATTAATTGATTTAATTGATTAATCAATAAATCAAAAATATCCTTTATAGCCAAATCACTTGGTCATTTTCATGTCCAAATATTAGCTTCCCTGCTCAAAAGGTGCCTGAGATATTGCCCAGATGAGAAAGAAAATAAATAAGTGATTGATAATGAAAATAAATAAATAATGATCGTAAAATAATTAATATATGAATCAATTGGCTAATCGAATACGTAAACCACCACCGTTTCCTCCAAATCTGTAACTTCAATTTTTTTTTTAATTGAGTCATTAAATCAATAATTAAATAAGTAATCGATTAATTGATTAATCAATAAATCAAAAATACCCTTTATAGCAAAATCAATTGGTCATTGTCGTGTCGAAATATCAGCTTCCTAGCACATAAGGTGCCTGAGATATTGCCCAGATGAGAAAGGAAGTAAATAAGTACTTAATCGATAATAATGAAGTAATTAATCAATTAATTGTTTAATAATAATAAAATACATTTTTGCCAAAGCACTTACTCACTATTGTGCTGAAATTTCAGCTTCATAGCTCAGAGGATAGCTGAGATATCGCCCGGACAAACAAACAAACAAGAAAACAAGAAATATGTCTTGCACAGCACGATACTTGTGAAATCCCTAAAATAAGTTGTTGGCTTATGATGCCCTCAAAAATACTTGCTGGTTGAATTCAGTATCCACATATGCAAATCCTCTTAAATTTTGAATTCAATCGGATGAAAATTGAGGATTTTTAGAAATTGGACAAAGTTGGTGACCTTTGGCCTTTGACCTATTAAGCGAGGTAATACAATCAAGCCATCTCGCAGAGTACGATCTCAATCTTACCGGCATGAACCATTGTCTGACTTCAGCTCACAGCAGGCCACTCTCGCACGAACATCCACTCGGCTAGAACTTAAATAGCCTCAAGTCCCTAGCGGTCGATACCTTCAATCGCTCTTCTTCTTCACAATCACCACACAACTAATATACTTGAAAAATCTTCGATTTTCGCAAGTAACGAGAAAACTGAGTGAAAACGGAGTACTCCCTTTCAGTGCGCGTCATTGCCGGGGCTCCATCGGTGTCTGGCGATGACGTCATGTCGCGCCTGGAGGTGGAATAGGAAAGGGGCGGTGTACATAAAGGAGCCATTTTAAAAAGCCGATGATATCAATATTATCACAAAACTATCATCAACTGGTTGCCAACACTCCCTGCAACTCTTGTGTGTGTGTGTGTGTGTGTGTGTGTGTATATATGTGTGTGTGTGTGTGTGTGTGTGTGTGTGTGTGTGTGTGTGTGTGTGTGTGTGTGTGTGTGTGTGTGTGTGTGTGTGTTTATCCCGTTCTGATTGCGAATAACTCAACAAAAGACAGTCCACAATACCTCCATCACGGTGTGAAGTGTTGCTCATTTGTAAAGTAAACTAACATCTTGAAGTTTGAGAAAAGAATGTGGTATCTATCATTTGCATCCGATCCGATGTACGATATCTTGTGATACAAAGCTGTTGATTCTGCCGAAGCATTTTCTTGGCAAAGGTGACACTGGGCGGTTTGCCATCCTTCTCCCGCCCAGCAGTAGTTTGTAATTTGTTCATGGTGTCGGCGATAGCTCGCCTACTCTTCGCGAAGGGCACCACCGTGGAATCTTTGACGTCTCCAGCAGACGGGATGCCAGTTTAACCTCCATCCGAGGGGCGCCGCATTGATGAATATCCTTACCTGTGAAACACCGGGATGGCCGTTTTTACCGGGTCAGGATTCGAACCCAGACTAGATGGCTTTAATTTTCTTACTTTACAAAAAAACATGACTCTTAACTTGCCTCTCTATAACCTTCCGTAACATAATTAATCAACCATTTCACCACATAGGTAAATAATGTACAAAATGGAACATAACCTTTACACTCATACATTGCCTGAGTTTCATTGTGTGGGTGGTGTGATTTTTAAAAATATTTTTGTTGAGGGCACTTTTCTCTTTGGCAGCTCAGTCAAAGCCACACATGGTGGTTACAGATCTGTATCCATATGGCACGGAGCATTCCACTCGACTTCTAACTTGTATTGGAACGTACCATTCTACAATTTGAAGAAACGTTGCGGTTGTTCCACAAGGGCTGTGGCCTTTGGGATTAGGTATTCTTCTCCTGTGCTACTGCATTAGAGAAACTAGCAACGGTACCCGCCCTGTGGGCGGGGCTTCAATTTGGAGGCCCAAATTAAAAGGCAAAATATCAGAAATTGAAGGCTTTTTTAATTTTAAAGGATTCATATAAACATAAATCGTATCACACGCAAATCATCAAAATCTAAACAGTATTTGTAGAATTTCAATAAAAGCCACATCACTGTTCATATCGGTAAATATTATTCCATCGTGTTTGGAAAAAGTGGAAAATTGGAAAAAGTGGAAAAAAATTGGAAAAACAATATAGCCTATTTTACTCCAGGAGGTCCCAGGATTACCCACCCAAAATATCGTTGCGATCGGTTCAGCCGTTTTTGCGGTACCTGGGAACAGACAGACAGACAGACAAACATTTGGTGAATTATAGTAAGACTAGTGAGGTACCCGTGCTATGCACGGGTGGGAGGCCAGAAGCAAACAGACAATGCAGAAACGGCGAATGCTAAAGCATGAAACCAATAAATTCCACATTCCTGTAGCACCTTCAGTCGCACGTCAGACATGGACAGCAAGTTCGTGAAGGTCTTCAATCAAAAACGTACCCGTTCGCAAACAAACGGGTACGTTTGTTCCATACCCAGGCAATGGCGAATCTGCATATGGCGATCCGCGAATTTCACGTTTAGAAAGTAGAAACCATCATGGCATTTCGTCATTCACTTGAACTCGATATCTCTTTTTTTCATTTCAAACAGCATAACTCCAATCACAAATTAAATAACATTAATATAAAAAATAAACTTTTAACAACATTTGTGACATATACAAATATTTTAATCCTGATGTGAAGTTCCGTACGGTTGGGTGAACACAATTACGAATTCAAAATCGTAATTGTATTCACTCAATTCCAATCATCAATTGACACTTCAACAAAATACTGTTTTAAATGACGGTTTTATTGGGATATTATCAAACCCGCTCATTGCCGTAATCTGTCCACTTCCGCATTCGTGGCAGGTTCATAATTCTCATCAAAATCTAAACAGTATTTGTAGAATTTCAATAAAAGCCACATCACTGTTCATATCAGTAAATATTATTCCATCGTGTTTGGAAAAACTGGAAAATTGGAAAAATTGGAAATTGGAAAAACAATATAGCCTATTTTACTCCAGGGGATCCCAGGATTACCCAACCAAAATTTCGTTGCGATCGGTTCAGCCGTTTTTGCGGTACCTGGGAACGGACAGACAGACGGACATTTGGTGAATTATAGTAAGACTGGTGGGGTCACCCGTGGGAATGCCACGGGTATGGACGTGTGTGACATTTGGACATCTTGATTTAGATGCTGCACATTAAATTTTACAAAATGGTTAAAATGGTGTAATGAACAAAATTTATTTATTTCACATAATATGTGACCCCTCACTCCTCTCCACCCTCACGCCTCTCCAATGCCACTCCTCCTCACACTCCTCTCCAATACCTCCTCACACTCCTCTCCAATACCTCCTCACACTCCTCTCCGCTCCAATCGGCCCTCACTCTTCGCTCCAATCGCCCCTCACTCTCCGCTCCAATCGGCCCTCACTCTCCGCTCCAATCGGCCCTCACTCTCCAACTCCTTGCTCCTCGCTCTCCAACCCCTATCTCCTCACTCTCCAACCCCTATCTCCTCGCTCTCCAACCCCTCGCTCCTCGCTCTCCAACCCCTCGCTCCTCGCTCTCCAACCCCTCGCTCCTCGCTCTCCAACCCCTCGCTCCTCACTCTCCAACCCCTAGCACCTCGCTCTCCAACCCCTCGCTCCTCTCCAACCCTCCTCATCGTTGTTGCAGCAGCATTCTGTGCGGTTCTCCCGTCTCGTGCGGTCTCTGTGCGGTTCTTGCTACATCCTGTTCAAGTCTGCATTGACGTTCGTCGACGGACTCGTTCACCCGTCTCATTCGTTTTCTTGCTACATCCTGTTCAAGTCTGCGTTCTTCATCGACCGTCGCATTCATTTTGGAAATGGAAGTTTCCACGCAACGCATGAATTGTCACGATCCTCAAGAGGAAGTGTCTCGTAATTATCAAATGACAAATGGCAAGTAAATTACATTGTGAAAATTAAAGATTTCAAATAAACCTATTTAAAGTGGATGCACACATAACTAATAAAAAAAAAAACGAAGAAATATCTCTCGGTAATTTCCTGAAACATATTTTACTTCCGGATAATAATGTTGAATGAAATAAGAAAGAACGAAGATATATATGTCGTTTTTGTGCCGACTCTCATAAAAGGTAAAAGTAATATATCTTAACGGAAAAGAAAAAGCGAATTTTTAATCTATGTCGACATTTTCCCCGAATGTTATTTTAGGCAGTGTATTTTCGTGTATCATCGTGGCGCGATTTTTATACATATATCTCGGCAATTTCCCGTGTGTGCGTGAATGTCCTCAATTATTTCTGACACCGAGTCTAAAACCATCGATAAAAATTAAATCAGATGGTGAATTCGAGATAAAATCGTGAGGGTGACTCAATGAATGGGCTTTATTTTACAGGCCTTTGGGAAATCATTTCGTTCTATAAACGGAAACTTTCTTGGGATTCTCTTCCCGTTTTTTTTCAACCGAGTCTAACACTATGTTAGCGACTGTTAAAAATGAAATGATATATCGAATTAGAATTGAAATAAACCTGTGTGAGAGAGAAAGACAGCACGGGCCTAACTAAACAGGCCTCAAAGCCATTCGAGGTAATAAAATGGTGGATATTTGTTTACATGAAGCCTCTCCAAGAATGGGTGGAGCTATGGGTGGAGCTACTCTGCAAACGGACTAAGCCACACCCCCGGACAAACGGACAGAATCACCTTCGCCTATTATAATATAGATGATCGAACTGGAACCTTTGCAGGCCTGAATGTAATATTTCCAGTTTAGCTACGAGTGTGAAAGCGTACAGGTGAGGCCTCAAAAAAAGAAGCCGTTTCTAGCTTGACAACGCCTTGTTTAAGGATTTTCACGGTCTTGTCGTGGTGGATCGAAACCTGCAAGCGGGCCAGAGGTTGCTTACTCTTAATGAAAATTTGTTGTATACCAGCTCCGCACTTGCATAAATAACGGTTATGTCAGCTGGAAGCTGGTCAATATAGGATGATCCCAAGGGCGGACAAACAGAAGAGGGCACAGATTGCCATGGCGGGAGAAGATGACAGGCGCACATGGGTCGCTGATGCTGTCCTGCGGTGAAGTGAGCACGCACGTCGTTTGTATGGAAAACAGATTTGGGATATTTTCGTGCACGTCTGTTCCAGCAAACCACTAGATTTTTGCCAAGTAATGTTTTTATTTCGACCGCAAAAGTTTGGGGGCTGAATCATACCAGAACCTTCATTGAAGTATTTAAAAATGTTTACTGTTGAAAATTAAAATGGAGGTTTTAAAATTATGGACAAAGTTTGTAGAATCGAATATTAGGCATTTTATTCGTGATGCACAATCTCCTCTCCTTCATTTTTTTAATGCCTCCGCATACGAAGTCGTTGGAGGCATTATGTCTTCAGGTTGTCCGTCCGTCCGTGATAGGTTTTCGTAACCGCGATAACTTGAGAAGAGCTGAAGGGATCTTCGTCCAACTTGGTGCAGGTATGTATAATGATGTAAGGATGAACTGATGAGATTTTGGGGTCAAGATGTCAAAGGTCAAAGTCTGTAATAGGTCTATAACTTGAGAACTGCAGAAGTGATATAATTCAAACTTGGTACAGATGGGTATAATGATGTAAAGATTATCTGATTCGATTTTGAGGGTCAAGAGGTCAAAGGCCAACGGTCAGAGGTCATGTGAGGTAAAAATGTGAGAACTTGTGAACAGCTGAAAGGATTTAAATTAAAACTTAGTACAAGGGTGCCTAATGATGTAAACACTAACTGATTAAATTTGGGGGTCAATAGGTCAAAGGTCATGTCAGGTAAAACTGTGCTTGGGCACAGCTGAATGGATTTAAATCAAACTTGATACAAGTATTATAATGTAATAATGTGGGCGGAGGCATATCAGTCGACGTCATGATGTCGAAGAGTGCTGTTCTAGTTCAATATTGAAACATTCTTGATTAGTTCAAGCATCCACTTCCATTTCTTTGAATGCATATTCCCTGTTCAAGTTTTGTTGGAAATATCTTGCATTGTCATGTATTTTCGAGTTGCAACAGCTTTATTCGTCATGAAATTACGCAATTTGAAAACAAATATATTGAGTGTTCACCTTAATTTTAAAAAAGATACAAAAAGATATCTTCAATTATTTATTTCACATTCTTGATAGCAGGGTTAGGAAAATAAAATTTATCAAGACGAGCAAGTGAAAGATGATTTAGTAAAACCCGACACCAGCGAAATTGCTGCAGGTTTGGGTGTTGTTGCCGCCATACATCGTTGAGGTCATGCCGCGAAATTATACTGGAAAGAGGCCTACTTGAAGCTGGATGTGGGTCTGCACTGTTCCTATCTAAAGTTGGGTTTAAAGTACAGTTAAAGTCACCCCCTAAGCACAACAACGTATCAGAAGAGAGGTGTCTCAGGAAATTGAAGGACTGATTCCTCTATCTGTACTATCACTTGGTGCATAGACGTTAACAAACATAAATCGTTGCTGATTGTATTCAAACTCTACAGAAGCTAGATAGCCTGGTACGATTTCCTTAAAGATGGGGGGGGGGGGGGGGGGGGGAGACAGCCAAACGTGAACTGACAAAAAAAAGCAATACGCGCACTCACAGAATCTGTATTACTAAAAAACCAAGTGCCAATCAGCTGTTGCTGCCAATCAGCCATGCAGTCTGCAGTGGCACGAGTTTCTTGCAATAAAAGTACATCAATCTTTTCCCTCCTGGCTAATTGCACAGTTTGGGACCTACGCAGCTGACTGCGCCCACCATTAATGTTCAAGCTTGCTATGTTCATGAAAACATAGGCAGCAACACAGCCATTACAGGTTTAATTATTTCCTTGCTGTGACAAGGTACCTCTTCAGTCTTTTCAGTGAGTTGTCAGAAATATGAAGGGCCGCAGATTGTTGTACAACTTCCTGAGCCCTAATAATGAAGGCGTGAGTGTCAATGAAGAAATCGCTAATTTTCACACACCTTTTATGATGTTTTTTTATATATATATTTAATTTTTTGAGGAAATCCACGATTTTCAGCAGGAGGGACAGAGTCTCCAGAGACATGCTCCGATGAGAAGTCGGCCTCATCATCACTCATTGAGGCAACGGAAGAACCCCCATCAGAGTCACAAGCATTGCATTGAGGGTCCCTTGCTGAAGCAACGGGCTCATCAACGCGACAATCTGAGACTTCAGCACTATCACCCTGCTGACCATGAGCTTGACGAGGCTCAGCTGCATCAATGGAGGATTCGTTCACAGACAGATCTCTAGTTCCTACACACTCACCACCCACTCACCACAGAGGGAGGGGTGGCACAATCAACACAAGCGTCAGCAAGGGACACACATGGAGGCTCAACCTCACATGGAGGTTTACCCTCAGAACACCGGAGAGACTCAGGTGCTGTCTGGCCAACACATACATTTTCAGCATTTATCGCATTACCCTCAAAAGATTCTGAAGGCAGAGGAGGCTGAGGGATTACCTCAACTGGAGGCAACTGCTGAGGAGGAGGTTGCGCTCCATCGTTACTTTCACTAACCACTTGAGCGAAGGTTGGAGGACCGGCCAAGACCTTATTATCAGGCTCGTTGAGGTCGCTAGAAGGTGGGAGGGTTCTTTTCCTGGTTCTCTGTTTGTCTACAATGGGGTTTGTCTCAGCACCACCCATACTATTCACATCATCGACAACGATCTCAATAGAGCCCTGCTGTTCATCACCATTCAGGCTAGTGACTCTATCCGTGGAGACAAAGACCCGATAAGTGTGACCTTTGACCCTTAAGCATTTAGAGGTTACACCACGCTGTAAAATGATATAAACAAAACGACGATAGGACATGACGTGTTTTGAACGGTTATTTTTCCCTCGTAAAGGAACCAAGTTTGTTCAGGTTTAGTAACAAACCTGAACAAACACGTCAGGAGCAAAGAAAAGCCCGTGCTCGACTACTTGAGCAACCATGGGCACTGTGGAAACAAAGATTACCACACGTTTATTCATGCGAGAAGCCGCTTTTACATTATCCAAACCGATTATCTCTCCGAAGGCAAGGATAATGGCCTCGACGTCGATTCCCGACCGAGGTGTACAAACTAACCCGTGTTTCCGGGTTAGTGCTTCAAGAGACGTGCAACGAGAGCTATCCGCCATCGTTTCCACGTTTAAACAAAGGGTAAATGTATAAAGGGTTAATGAAGCCAAAAAGCTCCAGTAAACAAACGAAAAATAAAAATAATTACGAAAAAAGAAAAGGAAAAAGTATTTTGATTTGTAACACGAAGCGAAAAAACCCCGAAGAGGGAACCGCCCTAAGGGGGCACCCTTACTGGTATCACCACGTGTGCTCTCTCACTCTCAAGAGGGGGGGAAGGGATGATAACGTGGGAGAGGGATACACAAAAGACGGCACAAACGTGAGAAGAGGAAAGGTTAAACATACAAACCACGAGCACGGAGCTACAAGGCCAAAACACAAACAGACGCCATGACACTTGTCACAAGGGACATGGGAACAAGGGACGCACCAACAGCCAGCAGGGGGCGAGAGAGACAGAGACACAACAAAACTATGGTAACAGATATGAAATACCCTGTTCGGAATCACAATGAATCTTAGCGATCAAATCTTATTCATTCACATGGGAACACGGGACAGACATGGCTCTATCTCATCTTATTCATTCACATGGGAACACAGGGCAGACATGGCTCTATCTAATCTTTTCCATTCACATGGGAACAAAGGACAGAGATGGCTCTATATAATCTTATTCATTCACATGGGGACATGGGACAGACATGGGGACATGTCTCTCTCGCCCACAGCTCTATCTAATATTCATTCACATGGGAACACAGGGCGGACATGGCTCTGTCTAATCATATTCATTCACATGGGGACATGGCACAGACATGGTGCTATCTAATCCTATTCATTCACATGGGAACACAGGGCAAACATGGCTCTAATTTTATTCATTCACATGGGAACAGAGGAAAGACATGGCTCTATCTAATCTTATTTATTCACATGGGAACACAGGACAGACATGGCTCTATCTCATTTTATTCATTCACATGGGAACACAGAACAGACATGGCTCAATCTAATCTTATTCATTCACATGGGAACACAGGACAGATACAGCTCTATCTAATCTTATTCATTCACATGGGAACACAGGGCATACATGGCTCTGTCTAATCTTATTCCTTCACATGTGGACACGGGACAGACATGGCTCCATCTAATCTTATTTATTGACATGGCAACACTGTCAGACTCGTCATTGATATTGAACCAAACCATGAAGACCCTTGGAGATTAATTGTATGTACAGTGTGTTCCACAAATACCTGGACATTTTTGGTTGTTAATATATTTAGTACCACAAAAGATACAATGATACCCTTTGTTTTATATGATAAAGAGACTCCTAAATTTTTCCCTATTTTCAGGTCTGTTGGTTTAGTGTAAAAGAAAATGGCGACTCCACAGGAGAAAGCTCAGTGTGTTGAATGGTTCATCGAGACGAGGTCCAACACACAAGTTCAGCGTAATGTCTGTACAGGGTATGGAAGGAATCCCGCCATCGCAGACTACTACCAGGGAGTGGTACTAGAGGTTTAAGTAGACTGGAAGTTGTCAGAAACAGAAAAGTACCCTTCGACCAAGCACAAGTGCAGCAGATGATGAACGAGTCTGTGAATCATTTCAACAAATTCCCAGAAAATCAATCCGACAAGCATCCAAAGAACTGGGACTACCACCAACCACTGTACACAGGATTTTGCATAAAAGATTGAAGCTTTCTGACTATAACGTCCATATTCTGCAGGAACTCAAACCAAATGACGGACCCAAACGCAAGGCATTTGCCTTGGAAATGCTCAGTCACATAGAGAATGATGAAGATTACCTGAAAAAGGTCATGTTCACAGACGACATTTGCTTTCATGTATCGGGAAAGGTCAACTAGCACAATGTGAGCATGTGGGGCTCTGAAAACCCCCACGTGGTCAATGAACACACACGTGACAGTCAAAAGGTCAATGTGTGGTGTGGCCTTCTCCATGACTGCTTGGTGCATCCGTTTTTCCTTGCTGATGATGCAGTGATTGCAACAATTTACATGAACATGCTGGAAGGATTCGCCTTCCCACAGATTGAAGACCTGTAACCCGATATCATTTTTAACTCAACTGGACTACCGTCCAGTTGAGTTCATCACATACTGAACCCTCCGGCGTCCGTCGTCTGTCGTCGTCGTCGTCTGTCGTCCGTTAACTTTTCAATGTTAACACTCCAGCGTCCACAAATATCAACCGATTCTGATCAAACTTGACATGCAGCATCCTTACCCCAAGGACCAGGTTGGTATTACATTTCAGCCCGATCCGTTGAAAAATGGCGGACTTAGGTGACCATTTTGTTTTTGGTCATGAAAACGACGTTAACACTCTAGCGTCCGCAAATATTAACAGATTTTGATCAAACTTAGAATGTTTAACCCTTACCACACAAGGTAGATTGATATTGCATTCCAAGCCGATCCGTCACAAAATGGCCGCCATAGGCCGCCATATTGATTTCAGCTCCGAAACGACGTTAAGACTTTAACGTCCACAAATATTTATGGATTTTGATCAAACTTGGTGTGTGAGACTCTTACCACACAAGGTAGGTTGCTATCTTAAGTCAAATCTAGTACAGACAACTGACCTACTTTAAAGTTGTCCAGTCAGTTCAGTTGAGTTCTGCTTCCCTGGAAGCTCTCGTTCAACAATACGGCGCTCCCCCTCATTAGGCCTTAGTTGTTTGAGCCGTCCTGAATGAAAAAATTTCAAGTCGCTGGATTGGCTGAGACGGACCAACCGCCTGGCCCCCACGGTCACCAGACATAACCCCCCTTTATTTTTTTTATGTGAGGGTTTGTCAAAGATGTTGTGTACAACACCCAGGTGGCAAACCTGCAGGATCTTCGTTCTTGGATCACAGCTGCATGTGCACTGGTGGACACGGAAACATGCTGACCTGAACATGGCAAGAACTTGTGCACCACCGTCATGTCCTGCACGCGACAAGCGCAGCTCGCATCCAAGTGTATTCATGGTGTCCACAAAACATTGAGTTTCTGCATCATATAAACCAAAGGGTATCGGGGTATCATTTGTGGTTCCAAATATATTGTTATGAATTTGGTAATGCAACATCTAGAGCTAGGTAGATCTGAATAGGTAGGTATTCGGCTGTCGTGACAGGGACTCTACATGTAATAAGTTATTGATGTTCAGGCGGTTGTCGGGGTAAGATGTATGAGTGTGGATCTACCTGGAGATTCGAGTGTTAAATAGTGAGGGATTAAAGGTAACGCCCCTGTGAGTCTCACCTAGTAGTCAAACCTTTGTCCATTATGGCACTGCAAACCACATAAACATTAGTTAGGTCCTTAGCGCAACATTAAATAATCCCCTTTCCCTGACAAGGACTTCGTATTAAATTGACAGGAAACCAGGTCAAAAACACCACCACGATTGGCCGCCACCGTGTACACCTCCAAAGGCCTACAAACCTGGCCGGCACGTGTTATGCCAGGACCGCAGGGTCGCGTAACGGGGGAGATGTCAGGAGTCGCGGGAGGCTTTGATTGGCTGAGGAGTGCGCAATGTGACGTCATCGGCCACCAATATAGGCGACGGTCGGACGCCATTTGAGGAGTTGTTGAGTCTCTCTGAGCAGACGCGGGCAGTTGAGTTGAGTTGAGTTCGTGGCAGGCACTGGCAGACGCAGGCAGGCACCAGAGAGTTGAGCGGTGGTGGAGAGTTGGAGAGGACACGCCATTCCAGTCGCAGTTCGAGTGCAGTTCGGGTTGTGGGGAGTCGCAGGAGACACACGAGAGCACACCCAGTTGGCACTGAGCAGTTCGTTGGCACTTGGCTGCCAGCACTCCCGCGTCGAGTCGAGTGGAGTTGAAAGGAGTCCTTCCTGTCCCTGGTCAAGTGGAGCCGCTGGCCTGCGTCGGACGCGTGGTGCTTGGAGCGGGGGGTCCTCGTGGTGTGCGATCGGGCCGGAGGGAGCGGTGCTGGACACCAACAATACAAGACGACAAAGACAGATAAGCCCGATCTCCGCGTATATTTTGAACGACGGGACGTGTTATTTTCGTGATTAATCTCCCTCGTTTGTGTTTGCTGTCAGTCGTGTGGGGACGTCCCGATTTAGGTTTATTAGAGTTATTAGATTTACCGGCGGGCTTTTTCACTGGCTTTACTTTTCCTAATAAACCCTTATATTACTTTTTGTACATAATATCTGAACGCAGTTTTCCTGGGTGTTTGATTTTAATCGATAAGGTTGCGGAGCCTTCGCTGCGTCTGGCCTTCCGCGCGTTGGTGTTGAACTTGAGTCCGCCATTGAGTTTTCGCCTCGGGAGTTAAAGTCTCGCAAATCGGTCATCCGTAACTGTGGTGTTAATCACGGTTACGCGACAAGTGGTGTCAGGAGTGGGATTTGAACCCGTCGGACAAATTTTTTTGTCCGCGGCGAGACATCGACACGGTCGGACAAATTTTTTTGTCCGCGGGGAGACATCGACACGGTCGGGCGTACATTGCGCCCGACGTTCGAACGCAAAATTTTTATAGTCGAGGCGGAGAAATTTAATAATCAATCGGGCAAACGGAGCGCGATATCGTGTCTTCGTCAAATTTAAATTGTTTCAGGAATTATTAAAATAAATACGCGCGCGGGAAACAATCTTCCGGAAAGCGGATGTCGGAAATTGATGAGATGGAAGTACGCAGCGAGGCCTCCGTCAGCGTCGGGAGTGAGCCGGAAATAGGGGAATTAGATGCAGAGGTGAGCCTTGGAACCTCCCTCGTCCCGAGCACCAACTTATCCCCCTCCCCCACCGGGGAGTCGGGAGCAGTAGGAACGGCCCCGACAACCGACCAGATGTTGGGTCAATTGCTTCGAAAAATTGACGGGCTGGAAAATAAAATGAGTAAGGAATGTAGGGAAGGAATGAAGGGAATGAGTGAGCGATTGGAGGAACAAATGGGACAAATGAAAAGTGGGATGGAAAATAAAATGGAGT
This sequence comes from Myxine glutinosa, assembly GCF_964187855.1. Classification (NCBI taxonomy): domain Eukaryota; kingdom Metazoa; phylum Chordata; class Myxini; order Myxiniformes; family Myxinidae; genus Myxine; species Myxine glutinosa. The sequence goes on from NC_136261.1 coordinate 32,728,632, forward strand.
CCCAGGGGAAGGAATGTCGGGAAGGAATGAAGGGAATGAGTGATCGATTGGAGGAACAAATGGGACAAATGAAAAGTGGGTTGGAAAATAAAATGGAGTCCCAGGGGAAGGAATGGAGGAATGAAATAAAGGAAAGGAATGAACAATTGGAAGGAAAAATTGGGGAAATGGCACAGCAGCTGGGGGAACGAATTGATGGCATAGAAGGGAGAGTGCAAAACCAAATTACGGACAGACTGGGGAAATTTGAGGGTAAAGTAGAAACTCAAATGGGGGAGATGGAAAAAGCCATAGGGGTGGAAATTGAATTGAAACGGGAAGAATTAATGTCAAAAATAGAGGAGGGCGTGACGCAGGCTGTCCAAATGGGGGAAAAGTTGGAGGGTCAGATTGGTGCCACAAATGCTCGAATTGATAAAGCAAATGGGGACCTGGAAGGCTATCGGGGCCGGGTGGATGCCAGAATGCTACAGCAGAGTGAGGAATGGGGACTGCTCAACCGGCAGGGGGGCAAATTGGCCGAGGAGGTGAGGGGGTTGGAAACCCGCATAAAAGAGCAGGAGCAAGGGTTAATTGAGAAAGGCCTGTGGGGGCCACTAATGGATAATGAAAGGGTGAGTGATTTTATGCAGGAGCGACTGGAGATCTGGGACAATACCATCAAGAAGGAGGTTGGTCGGGTTCAAGAGAGCCTGAAGGAAGAGGTGAGTAGGTCGGTTAAACATCTTCAGGACCAGATTAAAGTGACCCAGGAGACCCTCACCACGAGCCACATTTGGACACCAGAGGCTCCGAAACGGAATACCCAGTTGGGGGGGTGTTTTGGCCCCGGACTGGATTTGGACAGAGAGGAATCGGGGAATAGAGTCTCTGGAAAGACAATCCCCCTCGTACATTTTGACGGATCAGGGAGCCTCGAGGCTTTCCTGACACAATTTGAGTGCGTGTCTCAGCTCAATGGTTGGGGAGAGCGGGAGCGCATGGGGAATCTGGTGGCGACACTGCGGGGGTCAGCCGCCGACGTGTTGAACGTAGTCCCAGAAGGAATATTGACCAGCAAGGCCATTTGTGAGGCCTTAAATAACAGGTACGGGACAGGCGCAAGGTGCGACCTGGTCAGGGCACAGCTGCTGCATCGCAGGCAAAAGCCTAATGAGACGTTGCAGGAGCTGGCCCAGGATATATACCAGTCTGTGAGGATAGCATACAGGGACCTACCAGCACAGGCGTGGGACAAGCTGGCGATAGAAAAATTTATGGCGGCTCTCCCTGATCCTGAGGTCCGGACGTTGGTGGAGTTACAGGACCCACCCACGGTGCACCGGGCAGCGTAATGCGCGGCGAGACTGACCTTTTTGAGAAGGTCGAACCGCGCATCGGAGAGGGCACCTGTGACGGTACGGCAGACCGAGGTGCGGGATCGGGAAAAGCCAGAGGATGACATCGGGCGAATGTTAAGGGGAATCAGCCGCCAGCTGACAAATTTGATGGGGGGACAAATTGCAGGGAGCGAGTCACGACAGGGTGGTCCAGGTTGGCCATCAGGACGGCCTGATTTTTATCGGGCTGGGCCGGGAGAAAGGGGGGCTCCACCTGGCTACCAGAGGGGTCCGTTCTTGGGGACTTGTTTTAGATGTGGGAGAAGAGGGCACAGTCAGAGGAATTGTCGGCAACCATATGGGCCCCCACCTCCTGACAGGCTTCACAGTCCAGAAAGGAGGGGGCCCCCAGTAGGTCCACAGGTGCCAGACAGAGGACCATCACCTCCGCCTGGGCCAATAGCGGTGGAGTGTGCGGGAAACTAGAGCGAGCCGAGCATATGGGCCATGCTCGGCTGGCATGTGTATGGCAAAGCATCTTTCTTTGGTGAGGTTAGTAAAATGTGACAAATGGTTGGCATGGGTAATCTGTGGGTTAGATCGAAATTTAAGGGTGGATTTTGAAATGCCATGGTGGACACTGTACAGTGACGCCATTATTGATCCAGGTGTGTAGACCAAAGTGTTGGAGGCTGTGATGAAATTAATAGGGTAGCAAGACACAGCTTTCAACTGGTTGCGGGGGCAACTGTGCTGATATTTGGGACGCGGGATGATGGGGATGTAGTTGTGTAGCCTGAGGGTCAACGTGGTGCTGTGCGTGTCCGAGGTGTGTGGACCATGTCTTCTGGGTGGGTCTCCTGGTGGAGCATGGCTGTTGACTGGACCTTGGTGTGGTCAAGTGTGGGTGAGCACTGGGGGGCTGCAGTTCTGTAGTCGGACTGGGGGATGATGGGGAGGTGCAGGGGACGTGGCTGTAGGGATGCCACGCACTGCGACCGTGCCCCCCAGGGCCGAGGTTGTGTGTGCGGTAGTGGGTGTTGTGGCAGCAAGTGCTCACCACATTGGCCAGCTGGGGCTGCTGCAGCTGTGTTCCTCGCAGGGGGGCCGAAGGATGGATGGTGGGTCGCACCCTTATGGACGCTCATGGGCCATGTTGGCGTTTTGACTGCTCACCTTGTCCCGGTGACCCTTGCACGGTAGAGGTGCAGAGCTGTCGTGGCCACAGGTAGTTGTGTAGTGATGATCACCGTTGGATGCGGATCCACATACCTGCCAGTGTAGTGGGGACAAAAGAGAAATTTGGAAGTATTTGGTAGGCCCAATGTGAAATTTTGGGATTGTGAAGGGTGGATGACGCTCTTGGACCTGACCAACCTGCAACTACCTGCACTTGAGGTGAGTGTTTTGAGGAGTACTGTCCCAGGCTTCAGGATTTGCTTTGGGAAATTGGGGACATGTAATTTGGAGTTGGGAGGCGGGTGTGAGTGATGACATGGCCGGTGAGGGGATGGAATGGGAGCCACAGTGTCTTGTGGGTGGCGTATGTTTTTGTATTGTGGTTAGGTGTTTTGATGTGGTCGTGAGAGTGGAACCTGGAGAGTGAGTGATGATTATTGGAGATAATGAGGGGCGATAAATTGTACTTTTTGGAAATGTGCTAATGGAAATGTGTAAGGATTTAATGATTTGAACTGTGAATGGGATTTCACATTGGCAGGCCATGGCAAGCCTTGTAACACCTTTTACACCATCTATGAATTGTACTGAATTGTGCTGAGTTGTGTGGAGAATTGAATGGCAGTGGGGGAGGAAGTGTGTTTTGGGGTCTTGTGGGTGGGGAAGGTGTGTGTGTCCGCAGGTACAGAGCAAGCTCTGAGGAGCGATGCCTGCGGGCCCCCCTCTGCGGCAATTACCCCTGGCACCCGGTGGTAACTGGAAATTGGAGCTCGTCGGTGGAGGGTCTGGTTGGGCGCCGCGGGGTGAGGAAGTCCCCCGGTGACCCGTGTTGCTGCGTGAAAGCAGGAGGCAAAGGAGCCTGGTGTGTGTGGAGACCCTCACCGGCGAGGTAACGGCGGAAAGGGGCTGTTGGGCTGTCACGGGGCCAAGAGGTAAAGGGGGGGGGGGGGCAATGAATTTGTAAGTCGGTTGACTTGTTTTTGGGACTGCGGGCACCACAGCCTGATGCGCCCCCACCATCTTTTTGTGCGGTACCTCCCCGCTGCCTAGTTGAGGAATGCACACACACGTGAATGACATCAATGCCATGGTCCTGCAGGGGGTGTATTGGGAATAAGTGCTTTGTTGATTTTTGCAATGCCTTGATGACCTATGGAATGAGAATGAGTGGTTAAGGGGTCTGTGTTGCATGAATGTGGGCGAAATCCACCGAGCCGTGTCACTCACCTGTAACATCTGGACAGGGCCCGTGGAAATTTAGGGGGGATGCATTGGGGATGGCCCCGCAGGTAAGGTTGAGTCTTGTGGCATCCACCGGGGGACGCGGTCTGTAGACCGGGGTATGTACAAAGGTTAGAGTTTTGAGTTTTGGAAAGATGGTTAAGTTTTGTGGTTAAGTTAGTGTTGTGTGTTGTTGTTTCCTCCCTCCACAGGAACAACGAAGAAGATGTACATACTTGCATGATGGTTAAGGGGTTCAGCATGTTAAGGAAGTGTAGGTAGGTAGTCCGACTCACTTCCCACAGCCCTTCCTGATTTATTTCATAGGTTAATTAAGTGTGTGACAGTAAGTGTTAAGGCTGGAATGGTAGCCCTGCGGTGAACCTTGCAGGAGCTACGGTTCCAGGGGGGGGGCTGTGTTATGAATTTGGTAATGCAACATCTAGAGCTAGGTAGATCTGAATAGGTAGGTATTCGGCTGTCGTGACAGGGACTCTACATGTAATAAGTTATTGATGTTCAGGCGGTTGTCGGGGTAAGATGTATGAGTGTGGATCTACCTGGAGATTCGAGTGTTAAATAGTGAGGGATTAAAGGTAACGCCCCTGTGAGTCTCACCTAGTAGTCAAACCTTTGTCCATTATGGCACTGCAAACCACATAAACATTAGTTAGGTCCTTAGCGCAACATTAAATAATCCCCTTTCCCTGACAAGGACTTCGTATTAAATTGACAGGAAACCAGGTCAAAAACACCACCACGATTGGCCGCCACCGTGTACACCTCCAAAGGCCTACAAACCTGGCCGGCACGTGTTATGCCAGGACCGCAGGGTCGCGTAACGGGGGAGATGTCAGGAGTCGCGGGAGGCTTTGATTGGCTGAGGAGTGCGCAATGTGACGTCATCGGCCACCAATATAGGCGACGGTCGGACGCCATTTGAGGAGTTGTTGAGTCTCTCTGAGCAGACGCGGGCAGTTGAGTTGAGTTGAGTTCGTGGCAGGCACTGGCAGACGCAGGCAGGCACCAGAGAGTTGAGCGGTGGTGGAGAGTTGGAGAGGACACGCCATTCCAGTCGCAGTTCGAGTGCAGTTCGGGTTGTGGGGAGTCGCAGGAGACACACGAGAGCACACCCAGTTGGCACTGAGCAGTTCGTTGGCACTTGGCTGCCAGCACTCCCGCGTCGAGTCGAGTGGAGTTGAAAGGAGTCCTTCCTGTCCCTGGTCAAGTGGAGCCGCTGGCCTGCGTCGGACGCGTGGTGCTTGGAGCGGGGGGTCCTCGTGGTGTGCGATCGGGCCGGAGGGAGCGGTGCTGGACACCAACAATACAAGACGACAAAGACAGATAAGCCCGATCTCCGCGTATATTTTGAACGACGGGACGTGTTATTTTCGTGATTAATCTCCCTCGTTTGTGTTTGCTGTCAGTCGTGTGGGGACGTCCCGATTTAGGTTTATTAGAGTTATTAGATTTACCGGCGGGCTTTTTCACTGGCTTTACTTTTCCTAATAAACCCTTATATTACTTTTTGTACATAATATCTGAACGCAGTTTTCCTGGGTGTTTGATTTTAATCGATAAGGTTGCGGAGCCTTCGCTGCGTCTGGCCTTCCGCGCGTTGGTGTTGAACTTGAGTCCGCCATTGAGTTTTCGCCTCGGGAGTTAAAGTCTCGCAAATCGGTCATCCGTAACTGTGGTGTTAATCACGGTTACGCGACAATATTAACAACCAAACTTGTCCGGGTCTTTTAGGAATCCCCTGTATAATACCTTTAACAACAAGGAGGAGGGAGTTGAGTGGACAGAGGAGGTGAAAAATATATATATATTGTGTCGCAGGTTATGACCACAGTGCGGTCATTGTTTTTATCAGTCATGATCATTGTCCTGCATGTTTAGAGCTGGTGACACTGAAATTTCGTTGTTCCTCTTATTGTTAAGCTTTGTGAGTGCAGAGCATTTCTGCCCTCTTGTGACGATGTGTGACATCACCATCGAAGTGTGTTGTCGCTGGACAGCAACAAAGTGCACACGACACGACATCAGATGGGCCACATCAAGGTCCACAACTGTAGTGTGACCGCAACTCAAACGTGGACTGTTGTAATGACCTTTTCCTGAATCCGTCCTTCAAATTCAACCTTCACCGATTCAGTGGTGTGTCTCATGGAGAGGTGAGCAAGAGCAGCCAGGATTCGACCACAACGATGATTGGAACTTCATTGGGCAGAGAGCACACCTCCGCCAGGCTGAATCCCATCGATAGGCCCAATCCGAATCCGCACCTGAACCAAGATCTCATCAATTCGTCCTTGTCAACCTGTCTGCCAAATTCCACCCGAATCCGTCCTCAACTACTTGAGATATCCTGCTCGCAGACAAACGAACAGCCAGACAGTGGTGAAAACCAAACCTTCTTCCACCTCCTGTGGCAGAGGTAAAAATGCTCTCCGACCCTTGAAGTTGCTCTTGCAATTGTTTTTCATATGAGGTTTGATCGAATTAGAAAACGAGTGCATCTGCTTTTTCCACGAATTCTCCCTTTCCCTTCGCTAACAAACTGCCCGAACGCATCTGCTCACACTCTTCCTCGAGAACAAAAATTGAGAAGAATATCAGAGGACAGATTTCTTTTGAAGCTGTTGTGAAGAGTCGGTGAACGATCACCACGACCCCGAACAAGTTACAAGTTCCTGCCGCCTTCAGTCGAACCTGAGGCATCGCCAGCCGGAACTTATGCCAAAGACTTTCTCCGGGCGACCGCGCAATAATGAAGCAATAAATGGGACTCGATGAAGTAGTCGAAGTAGTAGTGGTGGTGGTGGCAGTAGTACTAGTAACAGTAGTAATAGTCACATAGTGGTGATAGTTGTAGTAGTATTGGTAGTAATTGTGGTAGATGTAGGACTAGTTGTAGTTGTAGTACTAGTTGTAGTTGTAGTATTAGTGGTTGTAGTAGTAGTAGTGGTGGTAGTTGTAGAAGTTGTAGAGATGGTAGTTGTAGAGTAGTAGTTGTTGTAGAGGAGTAGTAGTGGTGGTAGTTGTAGAGTAGTAGTTGTTGTAGTAGTAGTGGTGGTAGTTGTTATAGAGGAGTAGTAGCAGTGGTAGTTGTAGAGTAGTAGTTGTTGTTGTTGTAGTAGTGGTGGTAGTTGTTAAAGAGGAGTAGTTGTAGAGTAGTAGTTGTCATAGTGGTGGTTGTTGTAGAATAGTAGTTGTAGTGGTGGTAGTTGTAGCGTAGTAGTAGTAGTAGTAGTGGTGGTAGTTGTAGAGTAGTAGTAGTAGTGGTAGTTGTAGAGTAGTAGTGGTGGTAGTTGTAGAGTAGTAGTAGTGGTAGTTGTTGTAGAGGAGTAGTTGTAGAGTAGTAGTTGTTGTAGTAGTAGTGGTGGTAGTTGTTGTAGAGGAGTAGTGGTAGTTGTAGAGTAGTAGTTGTTGTAGTAGTAGTGGTGGTAGTTGTTGTAGAGGAGTAGTAGTAGTGGTAGTTGTAGAGTAGTAGTGGTAGTTGTAGAGTAGTAGTTGTTGTAGTAGTAGTGGTGGTAGTTGTTGTAGAGGAGTAGTAGTAGTGGTAGTTGTAGAGTAGTAGTTGTTGTAGTAGTAGTGGTGGTAGTTGTTGTAGAGGAGTAGTTGTAGAGTAGTAGTTGTTGTAGTAGTAGTGGTGGTAGTTGTTGTAGAGGAGTAGTGGTAGTTGTAGAGTAGTAGTTGTAGTGGTGGTGGTGGTGGTGGTAGTAGTGGTAGTAGTAGTAGTAGTAGTAGTAGTGGTGGTAGTTGTAGTACCAACTACACCATGCAGAACATGTTGCAGGTAAACATAAGGTGTTCAATTTAAGTGGTCCTTTTAATACGTATATTTCCGTATGTGGCCTCGGTGAGCCTGTCCATGTTCCTATCTGAACGCTTTGGCTCACTCTGCAGGGAACCCAGTTTGAAATCCCATACACCACATGTTTGGCCACAATGTACAAATGCGTTGGTAATCTTATGCATAAATAAGTACACTGATGTCGATAATGTCTTTGTCCTGCATGTGAATTGAATATATATATATATATATATATATGTATAGAAACTCTCTCACTGAGATGACTGCAGAAAAATCAATAAGATATCAAAGTGGAGGGAAATAAATGGATGACGACGTCAGGTGATGGCAACGTGGGCACACCAGAGGGCGCTCTGCCAATGTTCAACAACTGTGGAAAATACAGCTGCACCACCATTAGCTCGTTTCTTTGTCACCTTGCACATTCTTTTCTTTGCAGATCGATATATTTATTCCTCTGAACATTATTCCCTGGTTTACACTCTTCCATTTTATCGTTTTAACCTCGACATTAATTTTGGATGATATACATACACACACACACGCACACACACATTTATTTATATATATATATATATGATCAAGGCACCTCCTAGCTTTAATGGTGAGCACCAGCCACGAATTATGTCTCACACGGTAAATACCGCATAACCCGCAAGGAACCAACAGCCTGTCTGCCACACAGACCATCGTTCCCACCAGTGCAAACAGAGTGGCCGGGCTGAGGCCTCCAGAAGACCCTTTGGGTCGGAGGTGACGCTTTGGTCTAGGACTTCGGTCCACAGGAGATCGGGACAGCGCTCGTCACGCTGTTATGTCGTTGATATATATATATATATATATATATATATATATATATATATATATATATATATATATATATATATATATATATATGTTTATTTATTACTTGCAAAATCGAAGATTTTTCAAGTATATCGGTCGGTTCCGTTTGTGGTTCTGTCTGTTTGTCACCGGCCTACAGATCACAATTCTAAACCGATCGTCACGAAACTTCACCACGTTGTATAAGTCGTCCTAATTGAGGAGCCTCTTGATTTTTAGGTCAGAGGTCATCTGGAGGTCAAATTTCTAAAATCGCCATTTTTAATCCGATTGACTTGAAAGTTGAATAGCATTTGTATATTAAGTCACTAAATTGGGAAACATACTATTTTTGAGGTCAAAGGTCAACTTAAGGTCAAATTTAAAAAATCATCAATTTTCAACTAAAAAGCCGTCAATTATCAACCGATTGACTTTAGAATTGAACAGCATTTGTATATCAAGTCAATAAATCGGGAAACATACTATTTTAGGTCAAAAGGTCAAAGGTCAACTCAAGGTCAAATTTTAAAAATCATCAATTTTCATCTGAAAAACCGTCAATTTTCATCCGATTGACTTGAAACTTGAACAGCATTTGCACATTGAGTCACTAAATAGGGAAACCAACTATTTTTGAGGTCAAAGGTCAAGTCAAGGTCAACCTTCCAAAATCATCATTTTTCATCTGAAAAATCATCACTTTTCTTCCTATTTGATCTTTGATGAGCTTTGATCAAGATTGTCAATTTTAATCTTGATGAAATGGACTTTGCTGTATCAATGGAATTTTTTTTCTTGGGGAGAGGGGTGGGGGTTGGGGGGGAGGGCGTATTTTGCAAGTATTGTGCTCCACATGACGTCTTCTTGTTTATTTATTTATATATATATATATATATATATATATATATATATATATATATATATATATATATATATATATATATATATATATATATATATGTATATATATATATACACACACACATATATATTTATATAAATATATATAGAAATAAATACATAAATACAAATACAATAAATACAGAAATAAATACATATATATATGGATAAGACAGCCTTATTTTGGAAACGGACAGCCAATGTGGCATTGAGGACCTGAAAGTTGGAAGGGGGAAGAAGCGGGGAGGACGAAGAAGCGGGGAGGATATATGTATATATATATTATATATATACTTTACGTCACTTCTACGGACGTGAAAAAAATTAAACAATTTAAACAATTGGATGTTTCAACGTTTTAACGATCGTTGATCGTTGTTTTAACATTGATATTTTAACGAACGAAACAATTTAAAATACAATCAAAAGCACATGAAAAATATTTTAAAATGTACGTACAGTATACTGTCGCGTAACCGTGATTAACACCACAGTTACGGATGACCGATTTGCGAGACTTTAACTCCCGAGGCGAACACTCAATGGCGGACTCAAGTTCAACACCAACGCGCGGAATGGCGGGGCGCAGCGAAGGCTCCGCAACCTTATCTATTAAAATGAAACACCCAGGAAAACTGCGTTCAGATATTATGTACAAAAAGTAATATAAGGGTTTATTAGGAAAAGTAAAGCCAGTGAAAAAGCCCGCCGGTAAATCTAATAATTCTAATAAACCTAAATCGGGACGTCCCCACACGACTGACAGCAAACACAAACGAGGGAGATTAATCACGAAAATAACACGTCCCGTCGTTCAAAATATACGCGGAGATCGGGCTTATCTGTCTTTGTCGTCTTGTATTGTTGGTGTCCAGCACCGCTCCTTCCGGCCCGATCGCACACCACGAGGCCCCTCGCTCCAAGCACCACGCGTCCGACGCAGGCCAGCGGCTCCACTTGACCAGGGACAGGAAGGACTCCTTTCAACTCCACTCGACTCGACGCGGGAGTGCTGGCAGCCAAGTGCCAACGAACTGCTCAGTGCCAACTGGGTGTGCTCTCGTGTGTCTCCTGCGACTCCCTACAACCCGAACTGCACTCGAACTGCGACTGGAATGGCGTGTCCTCTCCAACTCTCCACCACCGCTCAACTCTCTGGTGCCTGCCTGCGTCTCCCAGTGCCTGCCACGAACTCAACTCAACTGCCCGCGTCTGCTCAGAGAGACTCAACAACGTGTGACTTGCGACTCAACAACTCCTGAAATGGCGTCCGACCGTCGCCTATATTGGTGGCCGATGACGTCACATTGCGCACTCCTCAGCCAATCAAAGCCTCCCGCGACTCCTGACATCTCCCCCGTTACGCGACCCTGCGGTCCTGGCATAACACGTGCCGGCCAGGTTTGTAGGCCTTTGGAGGTGTACACGGTGGCGGCCAATCGTGGTGGTGTTTTTGACCTGGTTTCCTGTCAATTTAATACGAAGTCCTTGTCAGGGAAAGGGGATTATTTAATGTTGCGCTAAGGACCTAACTAATGTTTATGTGGTTTGCAGTGCCATAAAGGACAAAGGTTTGATTACTAGGTGATACTCACAGGGGCGTTACCTTTAATCCCTCACTATTTAACACTCGGACCTCCAGGTAGATCCACAATCATACATCTTACCCCGACAAACGCCTAAACATCAAGAACTTATTACATGTAGAGTCCCTGTCACGACAGCCGAATACCTACCTATTCAGATCTACCTAGCTCTAGATGTTGCATTACCAAATTCATAACACAGCCCCCCCCCCTGGAACCGTAGCTCCTGCAAGGTTCACCGCAGGGCTACCATTCCAGCCTTAACACTTACTGTCACACACTTAATTAACCTACGAAATAAATCAGGAAGGGCTGTGGGAAGTGAGTCGGACTACCTACCTACACTTCCTTAACATGCTGAACCCCTTAACCATCATGCAAGTATGTACATCTTCTTCGTTGTTCCTGTGGAGGGAGGAAACAACAACACACAACACTAACTTAACCACAAAACTTAACCATCTTTCCAAAACTCAAAACTCTAACCTTTGTACATACCCCGGTCTACAGACCGCGTCCCCCGGTGGATGCCACAAGACACAACCTTACCTGCGGGGCCATCCCCAATGCATCCCCCTAAATTTTCCACGGCCCTGTCCAGATGTTACAGGTGAGTGACACGGCTCGGTGGATTTCGCCCACATTCATGCAACACAGACCCCTTAACCACTCATTCTCATTCCATAGGTCATCAAGGCATTTCAAAAATCAACAAAGCACTTATTTCAATACACCCCCTGCAGGACCATGGCATTGATGTCATTCACGTGTGTGTGCATTCCTCAACTAGGCAGCGGGGAGGTACCGCACAAAAGATGGTGGGGGCGCATCAGGCTGTGGTGCCCGCAGTCCCAAAAACAAGTCAACCGACTTACAAATTTATTGCCCCCCCCCCCCCCTTTACCTCTTGGCCCCGTGACAGCCCAACAGCCCCTTTCCGCCGTTACCTCGCCGGTGAGGGTCTCCACACACACCAGGCTCCTTTGCCTCCTGCTTTCACGCAGCAACACGGGTCACCGGGGGACTTCCTCACCCCGCGGCGCCCAACCAGACCCTCCACCGACGAGCTCCAATTTCCAGTTACCACCGGCTGCCAGGGGTAATTGCCGCAGAGGGGGGCCCGCAGGCATCGCTCCTCAGAGCTTGCTCTGTACCTGCGGACACACACACCTTCCCCACCCACAAGACCCCAAAACACACTTCCTCCCCCACTGCCATTCAATTCTCCACACAACTCAGCACAATTCAGTACAATTCCATAGATGGTGTAAAAGGTGTTACAAGGCTTGCCATGGCCTGCTACATGTGAAATTCCCCCAGTTCACATTTAAACCATCACATCTTCCCAAAAGCACATTTCCAAAAGCACAATTATCACCCCTCATTATCTCCAATAATCATCACTCACTCTCCAGGTTCCACTCTCACGACCACATCAAAACACCTAACCACAATACAAAAACATACGCCACCCACAAGACACTGTGGCTCCCATTCCATCCCCTCACCGGCCATGTCATCACTCTCACCCGCCTCCCAACTCCAAATTACATGTCCCCAATTTCCCAAAGCAAATCCTGAAGCCTGGGACAGTACTCCTCAAAACACTCACCTCAAGTGCAGGTAGTTGCAGGTTGGTCAGGTTCAAGAGTGTCATCCACCCTTCACAATCCCAAAATTTCACATTGGGCCTACCAAATACTTCCAAATTTCTCTTTTGTCCCCACTACACTGGCAGGTATGTGGATCCGCATCCAACGGTGATCATCACTACACAACTACCTGTGGCCACGACAGCTCTGCACCTCTACCGTGCAAGGGTCACCGGGACAAGGTGAGCAGTCAAAACGCCAACATGGCCCATGAGTGTCCATAAGGGTGCGACCCACCATCCATCCTTCGGCCCCCCTGCGAGGAACACAGCTGCAGCAGCCCCAGCTGGCCAATGTGGTGAGCACTTGCTGCCACAACACACACTACCGCACACACAACCTCGGCCCTGGGGGGCACGGTCGCAGTGCGTGGCATCCCTACAGCCACGTCCCCTGCACCTCCCCATCATCCCCCAGTCCGACTACAGAACTGCAGCCCCCCAGTGCTCACCCACACTTGACCACACCAAGGTCCAGTCAACAGCCATGCTCCACCAGGAGACCCACCCAGAAGACATGGTCCACACACCTCGGACACGCACAGCACCACGTTGACCCTCAGGCTACACAACTACATCCCCATCATCCCGCGTCCCAAATATCAGCACAGTTGCCCCCGCAACCAGTTGAAAGCTGTGCCTTGCTACCCTATTAATTTCATCACAGCCTCCAACACTTTGGTCTACACACCTGGATCAATAATGGCGTCACTGTACAGTGTCCACCATGGCATTTCAAAATCCACCCTTAAATTTCCATCTAACCCACAGATTACCCATGCCAACCATTTGTCACATTTCACTAACCTCACCAAAGAAGGATGCTTTGCCATACACATGCCAGCCGAGCATGGCCCATATGCTCGGCTCGTTACACATCTCCCGATTCACATCCCCATGGCTCTCTTCCCAACCCGAGAGTCCATAAATCACAACGGAGCATCTGTGGAAGGTCACTCACACCATCACGTTCCACAGATGCCCCAATGGTTGTCCGGCAGGCTATCTCCATCCCTGTCCATTCGGTTTGACCCGCGTCCATAGACCAACCACCATGCCAGGTCACCACATGCTGGTTGTCCCAGAGTCCCTGGAGGAGAGTGCCAGGCCGCATGCCCGGGTGGTCACCACATCAGTCCCAAGTTGGCCGTCCGCAGTGCCACCACCAAAGCGCGACCCACAACACCTCCCCCTAGTGGTCCTCAATATTTGCCATCCCAGGCTTGAGAAACCACCTCGGACCCCTCTGGAGGTCTTAACCCCCACCAGGGTCCGGTGACCCTGCCGGCCCGAGCCACCAGCTCGGACGGCGCCCCGACGGACAAGGGACGCCACACTCCACCAGACCCCCCGTGGGACCCAGGTCGTACCTCGACACCCAAGGCTGGACCCCACGTCCAAATCTCGCCATCACAGCCCCCCAGCTGGCCGGCATACCCAAATTTTGAAAGGGGCAACTTTTGCCCGAGGCCATCACCCATGACCTCTCCATATCCAGATCCCGCAGCCCGGGGACCAATCCCAACCATGGCTGCTCCAAATCAATTTCCCATTGTAATTTTATTTTACAAATTTTCATTCCCACTGCCAAACCGCAGCTGCAGGGAACAACCTCTACCACCGGTTGTTCTGTCCCTCCCTGCAGTTGATCCAAATTCCCTACAGGGACCAAATCTCCAGAAGCTCTATCTCCCGATCCTCCAAGATCCAAATCCAGCCCGGAGCCAACACACTCCCCCAACTGGTTGTCCAATTTTGGAGCCTCTGTTTCCAAATAGCAGTGTACAGTGAGCGTCCCCTCGGTCATTCCAACCACCTCCTCGGACCAACTCACCTCTTCCCCCAGACTCCTTTGGGCCTGAACAAGCTCTACCTCCATGGGACTGTCACAGGTCTCCAGCCGCTGGATCAACTCATCCTCATCATTAGAAATCATTCCTGGCCCCGCCAGGCTTTGATCAATATCCCCAATAAATACCTGGTCCGGCTCCATTGCACGGACCCCCAAAAACTCTACCCCCTCTTGCTCCGCACCACCGCCCTGGTGCTGCACAATTCCAAATTCATCCCCCGGTTGGGGTGTTGTGACATCCACACGGTCCCGATAAACAACCAGGCCAGAATGTGGGAAACATTCCCCATTACAACTCTCACATTCCAAATTTCCTTCCCCGCTCACCTGTGGACACTCCACGTTTACCTGCAGGCCTTCCCCATCTACCTGTACACATTCCCCATCCACCTGTGGACATTCCCCGTCCACCTCTGCACCTGCAGTCTCCCCATTTACTTCAATTGCCATTCCCTGTGCAATTCCCAATTTTGCCATTCCCGGCTCCTGAGCCCCCATTTTTTCACTCCGAGCCCTCGCTTCGTCCCTCCTTGCCCCCAATTTTTCACTCCGAGCCCTCGCTTCGTCCCTCATTACCTCCATTTGGTTCTCCAGTCGCTCACCCTGAGCATCCATCCGGTTCCCCAATCGCTCACTCTGAGCCCTCATGTCTTTTATTAAATTTACTATTGTCTGGAGATCTATCGGGGCCGTCCCAGCGGCGGGGAAAGTTCCAACGCTATCCTCCTTATCCCCCATTTCCGGCTCACTCCCGACGCTGACGGAGGCCTCGCTGCGCACCTCCATTTCGTCGACCTCCGACATCCGCCTTTCGGAAGGTTGTTTCCCGCGCGCGTATTTATTTTAATACCAAAAACACAATTTAAATTTGACGAAGACGCGATATCGCGCTCCGTATGCCCAATTGATTATTAAATTTCTCCGCCTCGCCTATACAAATTTTGCGTTCGAACGTCGGACGCAATGTACGCCCGACCGTGTCGATGTCTCGCCGCGGACAAAAAAATTTGTCCGACGGGTTCAAATCCCACTCCTGACACCACTTGTCGCGTAACCGTGATTAACACCACAGTTACGGATGACCGATTTGCGAGACTTTAACTCCCGAGGCGAACACTCAATGGCGGACTCAAGTTCAACACCAACGCGCGGAATGGCGGGGCGCAGCGAAGGCTCCGCAACCTTATCTATTAAAATGAAACACCCAGGAAAACTGCGTTCAGATATTATGTACAAAAAGTAATATAAGGGTTTATTAGGAAAAGTAAAGCCAGTGAAAAAGCCCGCCGGTAAATCTAATAATTCTAATAAACCTAAATCGGGACGTCCCCACACGACTGACAGCAAACACAAACGAGGGAGATTAATCACGAAAATAACACGTCCCGTCGTTCAAAATATACGCGGAGATCGGGCTTATCTGTCTTTGTCGTCTTGTATTGTTGGTGTCCAGCACCGCTCCTTCCGGCCCGATCGCACACCACGAGGCCCCTCGCTCCAAGCACCACGCGTCCGACGCAGGCCAGCGGCTCCACTTGACCAGGGACAGGAAGGACTCCTTTCAACTCCACTCGACTCGACGCGGGAGTGCTGGCAGCCAAGTGCCAACGAACTGCTCAGTGCCAACTGGGTGTGCTCTCGTGTGTCTCCTGCGACTCCCTACAACCCGAACTGCACTCGAACTGCGACTGGAATGGCGTGTCCTCTCCAACTCTCCACCACCGCTCAACTCTCTGGTGCCTGCCTGCGTCTCCCAGTGCCTGCCACGAACTCAACTCAACTGCCCGCGTCTGCTCAGAGAGACTCAACAACGTGTGACTTGCGACTCAACAACTCCTGAAATGGCGTCCGACCGTCGCCTATATTGGTGGCCGATGACGTCACATTGCGCACTCCTCAGCCAATCAAAGCCTCCCGCGACTCCTGACATCTCCCCCGTTACGCGACCCTGCGGTCCTGGCATAACACGTGCCGGCCAGGTTTGTAGGCCTTTGGAGGTGTACACGGTGGCGGCCAATCGTGGTGGTGTTTTTGACCTGGTTTCCTGTCAATTTAATACGAAGTCCTTGTCAGGGAAAGGGGATTATTTAATGTTGCGCTAAGGACCTAACTAATGTTTATGTGGTTTGCAGTGCCATAAAGGACAAAGGTTTGATTACTAGGTGATACTCACAGGGGCGTTACCTTTAATCCCTCACTATTTAACACTCGGACCTCCAGGTAGATCCACAATCATACATCTTACCCCGACAAACGCCTAAACATCAAGAACTTATTACATGTAGAGTCCCTGTCACGACAGCCGAATACCTACCTATTCAGATCTACCTAGCTCTAGATGTTGCATTACCAAATTCATAACAATACGTTCACGTAGCTTTTTTTTTTTTTTTTTTTTTTTCTTCTTTTTTTTGTATACTGGATCGAGGCTCGTGAAAGAGCTGACATTTACTTCACAAACAAATCAATCAGACAAACAAAATATATAAAAAGAGGGAGCGGAAGACAAGAGAAGGGGAAGCACACAAACACTTGAGGGCACACAACATTTAAGAGCAGGGAGATGTGTTTGGAGGGAGAGGGCTTGGGGGAGGGGGGTGGCAGAAGTATCAAACACAAGGACACCAAGGACTTCCAGGACAGAAGTTGGTATTTCAAAAAAGTGGAATTGGGGTGAAATTAGCGGGGATAGAAAAGATCAATGTTTTGGATGGGGGAAGATAAGAGATGGTGGTGAACAGCTGTTTTAAAGACCTGGAGGGTGGAGTGGGATTGAAGAGAGTGAGGGAGTTTGTTCCAGAGGCGGGAGAAAAGAGGAATGAAGGAGTGAAGGTGAGCAGAGAATCTTGATTTTGGCAGTTTAACCATGAGGGTTGCAGGCAGATCTTGTGCGACCTGTAGGAATATTTGCTGGACAGAGCCCAGAGAGAGCTGGGGGGGCAAGGCCAGAGAGGAGTCGGTAGAAGACGGAAAGACCACCAACCTGCCTGCGGTGAGTGAGTGAGAGGCCCTTGGAGTTAGCTTCATCGCGGGAGATTCCAATGATTCTGAATGCTTTGGTTTCAACAGCGTGAAGACGAGCTAGGTGTGAGGAAGGTGCACCAGCCCAGAGGGGAGAGCAGTATTCCATTGAGCTGCGGATGAAAGCCTTGTATGTGGTGAGGAGCTCAGGTGTGCCAAGGAAGGACTTCGCACAACGGACGATGCCCAGTCGGCGACTGGCTTTGGAGGCCAGATTTGAAATGTGGTTTTAACAGGAAAGATCATGGCATATAGTGAGACCCAAAAGCTTGAGTGACAAAACTTCTTGGAGAGGATTATTCAGAAAGTGGATGGGAGGGTTCTACAGTCGGTCTTTTCGGAGAGACATCGTAAGAGTGTGAGATTTGTCAGGATTGAAAGACATGTTCCACTTGTATGCCCAGTCTGTGATTTTGTCCAGGTCTGCAGAGAGTGAGGAGGCTACAGACTGCCGATCTGAGGGATGAAGAATGGAGCGACAGAGAGTAGAGTCATCAGCAAAGCGATAGAGAGGATTTTCAAGAGAGTCAGAGAGATCATTGATGAAGACCAGAAAAAGCACAGGGCCCAGCACACTGCCTTGGGGAACTCCAGCCTGAACAGGAAGAGGAGATGAGAGAAACCCATTCAGGGCCACACGTTGACTTCGACTAGAGAGGAAGTCCGCCAGCCATGCGTGGAAATTTCCATGGATACCAAAAGAGGAGAGTTTGGTGAGCAGAGCGGGGTGCCAGACCGTATCGAAGGCACGTGATATGTCAAGGGAGACAGCTCTAATTTCCTGTTTGGCATTGAGGACCTCCATCCATTGTTGAGAAAGCAGAAGCAGCATGTCCAGAGTAGAGTGACCAGGTCTGAAACCAAATTGATGATCAGAGATCAAGCCATTGGAGAAGAGGAAAGATTTCATATCTGAAGCAATGATGGATTCCATGACTTTGCTGATAATTGGGAGAAGGCTGATTGGTCTGTAGTTGCTGGGATCTGTTTTTGCACCTTTTTTGTGCAAAGCGGTGATGTTGGCAGATTTCCAAGCAGATGGCAGATGACCTTGAGCAAAAGAGAGGGTGAAGAGAACAGAGAGAGGGAGTGAAAGAGCGGAAGAACAGGATTTTAGGACCCGTGGGCTGATGCCGTCAGGTCCAGTTGCAGAATCAGTCGAGGGTTGACAGAAACTTTTCCACCTTGTCAGGAGGAGAGGACACAGAGTCCAGGAGCAGCTGGGTACGACTGGGTATGGTGGGTACAGAGAGGGATGGGTTTGGGACACAATATTTAGAGGCAAACACAGAGTTGAGGCATTCAGCTTTTTCACATGCGGAATCAGCCATGTGGCCGTTTGAGGTGAGGGAGGGGATGGAGGGGGAACAAACACCAGAAACAGATTTGACCAGACGCCACCAGGATTTGTAAGAGGGAGACAGATAAGAGAGTTCTGTCCTGAGAACGGAGAGATATTGTTATATATATACATTCGGGCTTTGTGAAAGGAAATGAGATTTCCTTCCGTTGGATTTGCTTTCCAGGAGACGAAAGCAAGTTGTTTCTGGGCAATAGCCTCACCACAAGATTCCGTGTACCATGGACGGGAGGAAGGGTATGACAACTGAAGACGAGATGGGATAAATCTGTGCATGAGAGAGAGCAATTTACTTTGGAAGAATTCCCAGGATGAGTTGATGTCAGAGGCGGTAGAGATGGGAGACCAGTCCAGATGATTGATGGCTGCTTGAAGACCGTGCCAGTTGGCCTGAGTGAAATGCCAGACTCGTCGACGCTGAGGAGGGTCTCTGAGAATGGTCAGAGAGATGTCCACTTTAACAAGCACATGATCAGATGAGCCGATTGGAGCAGAAGAAGAGCAGCAGACATTTTCAGGGAAGTTTGTCATAACCAAGTCCAGAAGAGAAGATGCTCCGTTGACTGAGATCCGGGTCGGGAAATTGACAGATTGTGTCAGTCCCAGTGAGTTACAGAAATCCTTTGCTTAAGAGCCATGGCTGGTGAGAGAGGAACCCACACCCAGTCAACTGGCATGGTGACAATTGAAATCACCACATATGAGGAAGAGAGAGTTGGGATGGGTGGATAGAAGTTGGTCCATATTATCAGACAGCGAGATGTAGATGGAGTCATGACTGTTTGGTGGACGGTACAACACACATATGAACAAAAGGTGGGAGCGAAGGGGAAGCCGTAGCCAAAGGTATTCCTGGGGGTGAGGTGGAGAGAGGGCAGTGCAGGGCGAGTGAGGAAGAGAGTTTTTTATAAAGATAGCAACTCCCCCTCCAGGACGAGGCTCAGGTCTATCATACCGGAGGAGGGAGTAACCTGGGAGAGATACCAAGGAATCAGAGACATCATGAAGGAGGAAAGTTTCTGTTAAGCAGATCACGTCTGGTTTATCAGAAGCAACCTGTATGGAGAGATCAGTCAAATTTGAGCGAAGGCCCCGGATGTTTGAGTTCCATACTGTTAAAGAAGGGGAAGGGGGAGCATCGGATACAGAACAGGGGGGGGGGGGGGAGCGGTAGGGTAAGATGTGGAAGAGGAGGAAGAGGTAGGGAGAGCTGTTGAAGGTGTATCAGAGATTTCAGAATAGCTTGGAGAAAGGGAAGAATGGGGCGGACAAAGGTTTGATGGTGATTGGGTGAGGCGCAGTGAGGTGTTATTTGAGGAGGGGGAAGAGTGAGGGAGATGAAGGTGAAAGTTGGAAGGGGGAAGAAGCGGGGAGGACGCTTTGAGGAGGAGGGGTGAGAGGGGAGTCTAGGAGGGGAGGAGTGAGGGAGGGTCTCGGAGGGGAGGGGTGTGGGGGGAGTTTAGGAGGGAAGGGGCAAGGGGGGAGATCTGAAAGGGATGGGTGATGGGGAAGATTTGGAGGGGAGGGGCAAGGGGGAAGATTTGAAAGGGATGGGTGATGGGGAAGATTTGGAGGGGAGGAGCAAGGGGGAATATTTGAAAGAGATGGGTGATGGGGAAGATTTGGAGGGGAGGGGCAAGGGGGTGGATTTGGAGGGGAGGGGTGATGGGCAAGTTTTGAAGGGGAGGGGTGATGGGGAAGTTTTTGAGGGAAGGGGTGATGGGGAAGTTTTGGAGGGAAGGGGTGATGGGGAAGATTTGGAGGGGAGGGGTGAGATTGGATTTTAGAAAGTGTACGATTAATGGGAAATGAACATTTATTGCAAAATGAGTTTCTTGAGACCTTCGACTCAAAAATACGTTTGAGGACGCTGAAGGATGGTTGGAGTTCTGGAGAGTTTAGGAAATGGATGAAAGAGGCACTGTAACTGTAAGAGATGGAATTTTTTTTTTGGAATGAATAGATTTGGTGAGCAAGTCGAAAGCATTCTTTTCTAGAAGAAGAAGAAAAAGGTGTTAAGGTATATGACAGAATACAGTTCTTCAGGGGACAGTCGAAACATTTTTTAACGACGTGAACACGTGATCACGAACAGTGTGGTCGAAGCTCCAACGAACAAATAAGAACGAACAACGGATAAGAACAGAGAAGGGATTTTTTTTTTTTTTTTTTTTTTTTTTGTTCGTTGAGATGAAAACAGAGACAGAGACCGAACGTGAAACGTGAAAAATAGAGACCGAAAGTAATTGCGAGCGCAATCGAAGAACCGCTGAGACAGAAACAAAGCCTCAAGCCAAGGTCAGACACGGTAGCCTACTAGTACTACACTAGGCGTCAGTACTACACTGACACGATAGCGTCAGTACTACACTGACACACTGTACTTCACGTCAGTACTACACTGACACACTGTACTAGTACTACAGACACGGTAGCCTACTAGTACTACACTAGGCGTCAGAATACGCGACACGAACTAACCGACGATTCTGTACACAGGTATGAAAAACCAACACCAAGAATACTATTAAAGACACACTAATAGTTACGCACACCGAAAGAAAGATACAGTTTCGACAAAAACAGAATTGTAAAGTTACTTAACTTCGAAAGCGTGCGCGCATGGACAGCTTTGAAGAGACGTGACGTGACGAGAAGAGACGTGAAGAGACTTTGAAGAGATATAAAACGTTAGACAAGTGGTCGATGTTCGGGGAAGTTAGGGGGAGAAGTGAAAATCTAAGAAATAAGCAATACAGCGAAGGAAAGAACTTAAATTCACAGAACACCTATGGGGGAAGGGAAGCCGAGAGAAACCAGGCCGCGCACGCGGTGGGACAGAAAACGATTAAATTATACAAAAGTTTGCAAGAATTGCAAATCAACACCAACTGGAAAACACCCTGCAACACATGCACAATAAAAAACGAGTAGAAATTGACGAAGACATGAATGGAAAAAATACTATAACCTTTGCTGCCGTGCAGAGCTCCAAGACGTTTCCTTGCTCCAGGGACCGGAAACCAAGGGACCGGAAACCAAGGGCTGCTGGTTCTCATTCAAAACAAAGGCGACGCCATATGCATTTTGTCCTGTGCTGCAGTCGCTTGCTTGCTTTGCCTTTCGCTGGTATTTTTGTGATTATTCCTTTACTGTGTAAAACAACCAACGTGACGTGGCAACGGCGAAACATGACGATGCCAGCTCGGACGTACAGTATACGTTTGTATATATATATATAGGCAGGACCCAGTACCTCCAATGACGGGGGCTCATAGTGCGAGAGGACTGGGGGGTGATAGTGGGAGATGGAGTCCGATGTAGAGGGATGGTAGCTCTACCATCCCTCACGTTGGGGCAAAGGAGCAGTAGATTTATGGGGTTTGGCAGTGTGAACTAGCCGAGGGCGGGCTAGGATATTGTTAGGGATTTAGAAGGATGACAATGGGAGACCGAGATTTAAGTAGAGACATTGATACAGGTAGAGGGGACGGAGTCAGATTAGAAGGATGTTAATGACGAGGGAAGTGCTTAGTATAAGGGAAGACAGGGAAAGCACAAGTATTAGAGGGAAGTAGTTAGTTAGATGATGCTGTGTGTGTGTAATTGTGGGTGCCTCTTGGGCTTGGTGAAATGAGGCATTGGTCGAGAATGGTTGTGTGTGTGAGAATCTGGTTATCGTTGAACTTGGTGAAATGAGGCAATGGTCTGGGATGACCGGAGAAAGTGTATGAGTGGTGTATTGAGGACATGTGTAATGGTGTTGAGTGATTGACTTGCATGGGGTGCAAGTGGATAAATGGAGAGAATACTTGGTGTGTGGGAATAAATTGTGTGTGGAATGAGTGGTGTGGAGTGCATGGTGCGAAGGAGTAGATGGGGGAGGATGGACCCCTTCACGAATACCCGGGGAGGGTAGTTTAAAGTTAGGTAGAGGGAGGAGGTCAATTGTTTGGAAATTGACATCTGTGGTGCAGGGAGTAGCAAGAAGTGCTTGGTTGGGTGCATGAGTATGTGGAATGGCCCGACCGATAGAAAACAACGGAGGGACTCCCGACGGGGAGCGGCAAAGATTCAGGGCGAAGCTGCAGCCTCCTCTAGTTATTGTACACCGCACCTTTCCTATGCCATCTCCAGTAGGGTGGTGCTCAAAATAATTTTTTTAAAATATTTACTGGGACATGGCTTTATGTTGTTCCTTTTGTTCCAAAATGAAAAGACACCAAATATGAAAGCAATCTGATTTTATTTAGGGGTGCCACATCAGCCTTCAAACTAAAGGTGTCTACAAAACTTTTCTATATATGGATCGAAAGCAAGACCAGAAGTTTGTTTCATGAAAATCCACCCTCCACTCACTTTCTTTGTATTCTAGCAAACACAAGTTACAATAGCTGCACAAATAGCACTATATTGCTATGAAAACTCAAATTCAATGATAACAATCCAAATGTTCAGTTCATAAAATGAAGAGACACCATATCACATAATATTAAAAAACCCAAATATAATGAGAAATGTAACTCCTATTTCTGGGCCTGTTTCACCACTGTTGCCTTCCTGGCATCGGGGTACATCTTCCTGTGAGCAGCAACAACTTGGAGCAGAGCTTGCTTTTGCTCTTCATCCTTTGTAAGGAGCTTATTGTAGTCTTGTATCAATGCGACACCCCTTTCTGCCCTGTCGTTCACCACGACTAAGCCACTGGCGGCTTTCTTTGCTTCCTGAAAGCTGGTTTCTTGCTCCCATGAACCAGGATCCTTATCCATCCAATCAGTTGGGGTCCCTAGGATGCTGAAGAAATGCTTGGTGTGTTTTGTTATGAGGCCAGCGATTGACAGGGCGGTTCCTTGTTTGATAGCTGGTCTCTTTGGAGAGGGGTTTTCACCGTCATTTTTCAATGCTTCAATCATATTGATCTTGCTTTCTTTGTCAATTCTGGTGTCAAAGAATGCAAATGCCACTAGTACTGGGCTCATGTACCACGTGTGGCGGCCAAGTGCCTTCAAGGCTGCCTGAGCCATCTTCTGATTGATTTGTTCAAACTTTTCCAACTTCTTGAAGAGGTTAATGTCATTCAGGGGAGCCACAATAGCTTGTGGAGCCCGAAACCAAGCCTGTACATACACAAGGCAGACAAAAATGTTGAAGGCTCGGAGTTCTCTCGCCTCTCGAAGTGTCAAGTGGAACTCTGACCGAAACATGAACACCTGTAGTGAATATAGTGCTTTTGCCATCCATCTGGCTCTGTGCATTGCTCCTGGAGCCATGATCTGGATTCCACGAGGTGGGATTCCTCCCATGTAGATGACAGTCAGTTCTAGGAGTTCACGATAATCATCTCGTGGCTGCTGATCTTTCAAACACACAAGAGCAAATTCCAGAGCTTCATCCATCATGTCATTGTTCTGTGCAAACTCAGCTGCCGTATCAGGATCTGTGAATCCATTTTTTGGTTGGTGATGGGCAATGGACGGCCACTCCGCCTGAAACCGCTTAAAAAGCTGGATGTCAGGGCCTGATGAAGGACCGAAAAGAGTGGTGAAAACATCTCCCAGAATGATTTCGTGCGCATGATGGCGGCAAGCCAAATTAATTAGTTCAGTCTGTAGCTTCTTTTCAATGAGGACAGCAGCCCCTCCATGAACACCTGAATTGCTGGCCGTTGTGTCAAAAGACAAAGCCTTCACCTTGCCCACAAGGTTCCAGCTCTTCAGTGTGTCCACTACAGCGGTTGCCATAGCTTCTCCTCCCCCGTCAGGTAACTTGGGAACATTCAACAGCTGCTCCATTCCATGGTACTGGTTGGACACAAGGATTGGAAGACGATCCACCTTCACATGCACAAAATCTCCAGTGACATCGGGAAGAAGCTTTCCATCCCAATGGACCACTAAAGGACCCTGCACATTATGATGAAATGCTTCTTTTATTTCGTCCATGGTTTTGCATCGATGCATCATGCGATTCCGCCGCACTGTCCATCGGTTCAGTGCCAGCTCTGCAGGATCCCATCCTACTGCTCTACAAATGGATGCCAAGTTGTGGACAGCCATTCGGTCACTTGTTTTCGCACGATCCAAAGAAGCTGCGACTTCAGGAGTGACAATGTTGATAGGCCTTCTTTTCTTGGGACGAGATATCCCACCATCAGATGATGAAGAACCAGCCTGTGCCGTGGTCTCAGAGTCAGAGTCTGAGTCTGTGACTTCCATAGCAGTAGCACCCTTCATGACCATTTCCTGTCTCTTATTTTCCTTCTCTGCCTTAGTCTTCCTCCTTTTCTTCCCTTTCTTTCTTTCGCTTCGTTTTTGCTTCCAACACAGTGTCTACAGATCCCATTGAAGCCTTCCTCTCTGAGAATTGATCGTGAAGAAACTTCCTGTCCTCGGGGTTGGTGATTATGGCCTCCGAATCTGCATGCCTAAGATCAAACGTCTTCTCCAAGGAGGCCTTGAAGGATGCTTCCTTTTTCTCTTGGGTCGCACCACCCCGCTTTGCACCTTTTTGGAGGCTCCTCCATTCTTCATATAGCCTCTCCAAACGATGGATGCAGTGCTGCTTCGTCGTTGTAGGTAGGTGAGCTTTTTCCCAGAACTTCACAACCTCTTCAATGGTGAGGGTTGCACTCTCCCGGGCAGTGCGATTCTCCTTCTTCAGGTGATGAAAAAACAGGACAAGAGATTGATGCACAGTCGGGAGCTTGGCACCTTTGATGGCATCTCCAGAAGTGGACCCAATGAGATACACATTATCCTGAGCCCGAGTTTTCAATGAAACACTGGTACTAGCACATGCCATATCTGCAAAATACGCAAGAATGTGGGTAAAATCCTGTTAATTCTTACTCCACAGGGTCACTCTCTACAAAAGAGCCACTGTCAATAAGTTAGGCCTCCATATTACACACTAAAAAAGCGTACCCCTGACCCCGGGAACCTGTACAAAACATGCATGAAAATTGCCCAGATAGTGATCATAGGAAGTCTCAAAACTGTATGTATAATATATTGTATATAACTATATATATAATGTATAATGTGTATTTATGTATATTTATTATTTAATGTATATTTTATGTATACATTTAATGTATATTTAATTATAATGTATATATATTGTATAACTATATATTTATTTATTATATTTAAATTTTAATATATTATATTTATTTTTAATATATTATTTAATGTATTATATTTGTCTATATTTGTATAATTGTCTATCGTATAATTGTATATATAATGTATAATATAATATATATTATTATTATTTAATGTATATTTACTATATATTTATTTTTAATATTATATTTAATGTATATATATAATTATGTATTTATTTTGTGTATATACAGCCCAAAAAATGGGAATTCCTATTTTTGCATGGGGGAAATTTCATCACTGATGTGGCACCCCTAAATATTATTGGATTCCATTCAAATTTGGTGTGGTTTCCTTTGACACCAAAAGGAACAAAAATAGACCATGTCCCGGAGAAGATCTGCATTTTGATTTTTTGAAGCCCACCCTAATCTCCAGGCATAGCAAATCGTCATTGCTGGGCACCGAAGGGGGCTCGGCAGTGACGCACGCTGAAAGGGAGTACTCAGTTTTCACTCTGTTTGTTTGTTTTGTTTCTTGTTTACTCTAGTTTTACGAATTACGGTGTTTGTCTTCATTTTAAGGCATTTTTAAGACATTACGCCTGGTTTACGTCAAAAACCGAGTTACGTCACAACTTATGGAACCAATTAATGACGTAGGCCGGGGTATTACTGTATATATATATATATATAGTCACGTGACAAAGTAAGTACACCCCATGTAAAGTTTTGACTTTTTCAACATACAGCGATTTGATCTTCATTTCAACAATATTGATAGATAAAGGTGATATAATAAAACAAATATCATGAAACATTTACATTTTGTCGTCCATTGTATAATTTAAATAAACATAAATGCAAATTTCGCATGTGGAAAAAGTAAGTACACCCCATGAAATGTTTAAAAAAAATCTTTTTAACATATGTTGACATATCAATATTTGATCTTCATTTAAACAGTATCTATAGATAAAGGTTAATAAAGGATAAAGGATAAAGTCCCTGGTGTTGGGCTAGCGGCTAGGGTGCCGGCTTAGGATCCTAGGATCCTGGGTTCGAATCCCGGTCAATCGCTGAATTAACGCCAGGGGGGTTGACTCAGCCTGATCATCCTTCCGAGGTCAGCTAATTGAGTACCAGTTCACTGGTAATTCCCTGCTTGTCGTTAAAGGCGGCAAAAAGGGTTGGCGTCAGGAAGGGCATCTGGCCGTAAAACATTGCTTCAAAAAGGGGACCGAAAAACAACAACAACCACAGTTCCCGAAAAAGGCCAACCCCCGCTTGCGGGGAAAAAATGGCCTCTAAAGGTGGTTTTTATTTTTATTTTTATAGATAAAGGTGATATCTTCTGCCAAGGAGTGGCAGAAGGCGAAGGGTACGGCAGCAGAAAAAGCAGAGTATGAAAGTTATAAGGCAGCCAAGAAGGCTGCAACGAAAGAGGTAGCAAAGGCGCAGGAGGCATGTCGGAAAATGTTCGGAGAAAGCTTGGATTTGGAAGAGGGTCAGAGAGCGGTATTCAGGATTGCAAAGCAGATAGCGAAAGAGAGGTGTGATGTGATGGGGGTGAGCTGCTTGAAGGATGAAGTGGGACAAATCGTTGTGGACCCAGATGGAATTAAAGGAAGATGGAAGAGATATATGGAAATGCTGTTGAATGCAGAGAATGAATGGGATGGCAACATAGAGAGTAACCCAGTTTTAGGACTGGCAGAGAAGATAACTGAGAAGGAAGTTCAGGAAGCGATAAAAGCAATGAAGAGTAGAAAAGCGGGAGGGCGACGGGAGTTGTGGGAGATATGTTGAAGGCAGCAGGAAGTTGGGGTGTGAAGAGAATGACAGAGATCTGTAATCTGGTGGTGAAAGAAGGCCGCATTCTAGTGGATTGGGAACTGAGTACCCTCGTCCCTCTATACAAGGGGAAAGGTGACCCTCTGGAGTGTGGCTTGTACCGAGCGATAAAGTTATTGGAGCATGGAATGAAGGTATTGGAAGGGGTGTTGGAGCGGAGGATAAGGAAGAAGGAGAAGATCGACGAAATGCAGTTTGGATTTATGCCAGGAAGAGGAACGACAGACGCGCTCTTTATTGTGAGGCATTTGCAGGAGAAGTACATGGAGAAGAGGAAGAAGTTGTTTCTTGGGTTTGTTGATCTGGAGAAAGCATTCGATAGGGTTCCACACGAAGTATTGACATGGGCATTGAGGAAGTTAGGAGTGGTGGAATGGTTGATCAGTGCAGTGATGGCAATGTACAAAAGACCGCGCACAGCTGTAAGGACGAAGGACCGGAACAGTGGTGAGTTTGAGGTGAAGGTAGGAGTGCATCAGGGGTCGGTACTAAGTCCATTACTATTTGTAGCTGTGATGGAGGTGCTGGCTCAAAACGTAAAGGAGGGTTTACTGTGGGAGTTGTTGTATGCAGATGATCTGGTGTTGATTGTGGAAAGTATGGATGGACTGAAGGAAAAGATAAACAAGTGGAAGGAATGTATGGAGACAAAAGGTCTGAAGGTGAATATCGGAAAGACGAAGGTGATGGAAAGTGGTAAAGCATGTGGTGAGGTGGAAAGAACTGGGAAGTGGCCATGTGCTGTGTGCAGGAAGGGTGTCGGAGTGAACTCCATTCAATGTACAATGTGCGCTGAGTGGGTTCATCACAAATGTAGTGGTGTGGCAGCAACATTCAAATGTAAGGTGTGCACAGAGGGAGCTGCAGATGGAGGAAATGTTGAGTTGGATCTTGGAGACGGCGTGAGGCTGGAAGGTGTGAAAACATTTTGCTACCTCAGAGACATGCTGAATGGAGAAGGTGGATCAGACTCGGCAACGGTTGCAAGAGTGAGATGTGCATGGAAGAAGTTTCGGGAACTGAGTGGCGTGCTGATGAGGAGGGGAGTGTCGTTGAAGCTGAAGGGAAAGGTGTATGCTGCATGTGTGAGAAGTGTTATGTTTTATGGGAGCGAGACATGGGTAATGAACGTAGAGCAGCAATGAAGGGTGGAAATGTGAATGGTTCGGTGGATGTGCGGAGTATCGTTGAGAGAGAGGAAGACAAATGATGAATTGCGAAAGATGATGGGAATAGAGCCTGTGATTGATGCTGTGAAGAGGAACAGGTTGAGATGGTGTGGTCATGTGTTGAGGAAGGATGAAAGTGACCGGTTGAGAAGATTGATGGAAATGAATGTAGAAGGAAGTAGAGGACGGGGAAGACCGAGAAAGACTTGGCTTAAGATGGTGGAAGAAGAAATGCGGGCAAGGGGGTTAACAAGGAGAGATGCAGAAAATAGGGCAAAATGGAGAAGATTGTCATGGGGACCGCAAGGCTAACCCCCGCTCTAGCAGGGAAAATGGCCTTAAAATGCATGTTGTGTGTGTTGTATAGATAAAGGTGATCTAATTGAACAAAAAACAATGAAAAATTGACTTTGCAATAATTTATTCAACAAAAAATTAACAGATGCAATTTCCTTCTGTGAAAAAAGTAAGTACACCCTTGGCTCTAATAGGTGGTATTGCCCCCATTGGCAGAAACAACCTCAAGTAGGCGTTTCTTATAACTGTCTACCAGTCTCTGACATCGACTGGGAGAAATTTTTGCCCCCTCCTCCATGCAGAATTCTTTCAATGGTGCGATGTTTGAGGGTTTTCTTGCATGCACAGCTCGTTTCAAATCCCCCCACAACATCTCGATGGGATTTAGATCCGGGCTATGACTTGGTCATTCCAAAACCCTCCATTTCTTTCTTTTCAGCCATTCCTTGGTGGATTTACTGGTATGTTTAGGGTCATTGTCATGTTGCAATGTCCACCTTCGGTTGAGCTTCAACTTTCCGACAGATGGCCTCACATTATCCTCAAGCACCCTCTTGTACAATGAAGAATTCATAGTGGATTATATGATGGTGAGCTGCCCAGGCCCGTAGGCATCTATGACCTTCTTTCTGAAGGCCTCAGAGAGCTCTTTTGATCTCGGCATGGTGACGCCGCACACTTCAACAACAAAGAGCAAACCAAACTAAATGTCTGAGGTTTAAATAAGACAGGTTCCTCCAAGATCCTCTCCAACGAAGTTCTAATCATTTGCACCTGAGCTGGTGCACCTGATTCTAAATTTAGGTATTTGAAGTAGTGATAAATGCCCAAGGGTGTGCTTACTTTTTCCACATGCGAAATTTGCATTTATCTTTATTTAAATTATACAATGGACTATAAAATGTAAATGTTTCATGATATTTGTTATATTATATCACCTTTATCAATATTGTTGAAATGAAGATCAAATAGCTGTATGTTGAAATATGTTGAAAAAGTCAAAACTTTACATGGGGTGTACTTTTTTTTTTTTTTTTTTTTTTTTGTAGTATACAAGATCGAGGCTCGTGAAAGAGCGAACATTAATCACACAGAAAGACAAACAGACACACAAAACAAATAACATCGGGAGCGGTAGACAAGATGGGGAGAGAGGGGGAAGGACACAAACACAACATTTGAGAGCAGGGACCGAGAGACATGGAGACATCGAGAGAACTGTGGGAGGGAGAGGGCTTTGGGGGGGAGGCATGGGAAGGGGGGGGGGGGGTGGGAGAGGTATAAAACATATGGACACTGCCAAGACTTCCAGGAAAGAAGTTGGAATTTCAAACAAGGTGGATCTGGGGTGAATTAGTGAGGGTAGAAAAGATCAAGGTTTTGGATGGGGGAAGATAAGAGATGGTGGTGGACAGCTGTTTTGAAGACCTGGAGGGAGGAGTGTGATTGAAGTGAGTGTGGGAGTTTGTTCCAGAGGCGGGAGAAAAGAGGAATGAAAGAGTGAAGGTGAGCAGAGAGCCGAGATTTCGGCAGTTTAACCATCAGAGGGTGGCTGGCAGATCTTGTGCGACCTGTAGGAATATTTGGGGGACAGAGCACAGAGAGAGCTGGGGGAGCAAGGCCGGAGAGGAGTCGGTAGAAGACAGAAAGACCACCTACCTGCCTGCGGTGAGTGAGTGAAAGGCCCTCAGAGATAGCTTCATCGCGGGAGATTCCAATGATTCTGAAAGCTTTGGATTCAACAGCGTGAAGCCGAGCCAGGTGTGAGGCAGGAGCACCAGCCCATAGGGGAGAACAGTATTCCATTGAGCTGCGGATGAAAGCCTTGTATGTGGTGAGGAGCTCAGGTGTGCCTAGGAAGGACTTCGCACGACGGAGGATGCCCAGTCGGCGACTGGCTTTGGAGGCCAGCTTGGAAATGTGGTTTTCCCAAGAAAGATCATGGCAGATGGTGAGACCCAAAAGCTTGAGCGACAGAACTTCTTGGAGAGGATTGTTGAGAAAGTAGATGGGAGGGTTGTCCAGTCGATCTTTTCGGAGAGACATAGTAAGAGTGTGAGATTTGTCAGGATTGAAAGACATGTTCCACATGTTTGACCAGTCTGTGATTTTGTCCAGGTCTTCAGAGAGTGAGGAGGCTGCAGACTGCCGATCTGAGGGAAGAGGAATGGAGCGGCACAGAGTGGAGTCATCAGCAAAGAGATACAGAGGATTTTCCAGAGAGTCGGAGAGATCATTGATAAAGACCAGAAAAAGCACAGGGCCCAGCACACTGCCTTGGGGAACTCCAGCCTGAACGGGAAGGGGAGATGAGAGAAATCCATTCAGGGCCACACGTTGACTACGACCAGAGAGGAAGTCCGCAAGCCATGCATGGAGATTTCCATGGATACCATAGGAGGAGAGTTTGGTGAGCAGAGCTGGGTGCCAGACCATATCGAAGGCACGTGATATGTCAAGGGAGACAACTCTGATTTCCTGTTTGGCATTGAGGACCTCCATCCATTGTTGAGACAGCAGAAGCAGCATGTCCAGAGTAGAGTGACCTGGTCTGAAACCAAATTGATGATCAGAGATCAAGCCATTGGAGAAGAGGAAAGATTTCATATCCGAAGCAATGATGGATTCCATGACTTTGCTGATAATTGGGAGCAGGCTGATTGGTCTGTAGTTGCAAGGATCTGTTTTTGCACCTTTTTTGTGTAAAGCGGTAATGTTTGCTGATTTCCAGGATGCTGGCAGATGACCTTGAGCAAAAAGATAGGGTGAAAAGAACAGAGAGAGGGTGAGATAGAGCGGCAGAGCAGGATTTTAGGACCCGTGGGCTGATGCCATCTGGTCCAGTTGCAGAATCAGAGTCGAGGTTTGACAAAAACTCCTCCACCTTGTCAGGAGAGAAGGTCACAGACTCCTGGAGCAGTTTGGTTCGATTGGGAAAGGTGGGAACAGAGAGAGATGGGTTTGGGACTAAGGATTTTGAGGCAAACACAGAGTTGAGGCATTCGGCTTTGTCACGTGCGATGTCAACTGTGTGGCCATTTGAGGTAAGGGAGGGGATGGAGGGGGAACAAACACCAGAAACGGACTTGACCAGACGCCACCAGGATTTGGAGGAAGGAGACAGGTTTGAGAGTTCATTCTTGAGTGAGGAGAGATAGTGCTTCCTGGCACTCCTGAGGGTAGACACACACTTGTTCCGAGCTTGGTGGAAGGAACTGAGATTTCCTTCAGTTGGATTAGCCTTCCAAGAGGCAAAGGCAAGTTGTTTCAGGGCAACTGCCTCACCACAAGATTCAGTGTACCATGGACGGGAGGAAGGGTAAGACAACTGAAGGCGAGATGGGATAAATCTGTGCATGAGAGAGATCAGTTTGCTTTGGAAGTATTCCCAGGAAGAATTGATGTCAGAGGCAGTGGAGATGGGAGACCAATCCAGACGATTGATGGCTGCTTGAAGACCGTCCCAGTCGGCCTGAGTGAAATGCCAGACTCGTCGACGCTGAGGAGGCTCTCTGAGAATGGCCAGAGAGATGTCCACTTTGACAAGCACATGATCAGAAGAACCGATTGGAGCAGAAGAAGAGCAGCAGACATTAGCAGGGAAGTTAGTCATAACCAAGTCTAGAAGAGAAGATACTCCATTGGCTGAGATCCGGGTCGGGAAAGTGACAGATTGTGTCAATCCCAGTGAGTCACAGAAGTCCTTTGCTGAGGTGCCATGACTGGTGAGAGAGGAACCCACACCCAACCAGGTGGCATGATGACAATTGAAGTCACCACATATGAGGAAGAGAGAGTTGGGATGAGTGGATAGAAGTTGGTCCATGTTGTCAGACAGTGAAATGTAGATGGAGTCATCACTGTTTGGGGGACGGTACAGAACACATATGAACAAAAGGTGGGAGCGGAGAGGAAGCCGTAGCCAGAGGTACTCCTGGGGGTGAGGAGGAGAGAGGGCAGTGCAAGGAGAGTGAGGAAGAGAGTTTTTGATAAAGATAGCCACCCCACCACCAGGCCGAGGCTCAGGTCTATCATACCGGAGGAGGGAGTAACCAGGAAGAGATATTAAGGAATCAGAGACATCTTGAAGGAGGAAAGTCTCTGTTAAGCAGATCAAGTCTGGATTGACAGAAGCAACCTGTATGGAGAGATCAGTCAGGTTTGAGCGAAGGCCCCGGATGTTTGAGGTCCATACCGTTAATGAAGAGAGAGGGGGAGCATCGGGTACAGGACAGGGGAGGGGAGGAGTAGGGTAAGATGAAGGATGAGAGGGGGAGGTAGGGAGAGCAGTTGTTTGTGTGTCAGCGATTGCAGAAGAGTTCCAAGAAAGGGAAGGATGAGGAGGATGAAAGGTTTGAAGGTGAAGGGATGAGGCACAGTGAGGGGTTGTTTGAGGGGGGGCAGAGGAAAGAAGAAGGTTGGGGGGGGGGTGGAGGTATGAGATAGAAGGGAGACGAAGTGGGGAGGAGGCAGCTTTGAGGAGGAGGGGGGAGGAGGGAGAATTGGAGAGGAATGGTATGGGGGGAGATTTGAATGGGAGGGGTTGGGGGGGAGTTTTGAAGGGGAGGAGTGAGGGGGGAGTTTAGGAGGGGAAGGGCAAGGGGGGAGTTCAGGAGAGGAAGGGCAAGGGGGGAGTTCAGGAGTGGAGGGGCAGGGGGGGAGTTTAAGAGTGGCGGGGCAAGGGGGGAGTTTAGGAGTGTCGGTGCAAGGGGAGGGATTTGGATGGGAGGGTCAAGAGGGGAGTTTAGAAAGTGGATGATTAATGAAAGACGAACATTGAAAACAAATTGGGTTTGTTGTGATTTTCAAGTTAGCAATCCGGTTCAGAATGATGGAGGAGGGATGGAATGAATGTGAATTTAGACCAAGTAGTGAGGGAGACGTGTAAGATATTGAATTTCTTTTTTTTGAGGTGGAATGAGTTGGAGAGGAAATTGAGAAAAGCCTTTTAAATAGGAAGAAAAACAGCGTGTTGTAAAATACCACTGAGTAAAACACTGAAGCGGAAAGGTTATACATATTTAAATAATATTTAAACAGAACCGTGAACAATCTTATGTGCACAAAAATACCAACGGGGGAAGAGCCGAGAGGGACCACCACGAGTCACGTGAAGGGCAAACGGTGGATGGCAAGGAGTACTTACTTTTTCACGTGACTGTATATATATATATGTATATTTTTTTATATTTATTTCTTTAATTATATATATATATATATACACTACATGGCCAAAAGTATGCGGACACCCCTTCTAATCAGTGGATTCTGCTATTTCAGCCACACCCATTGCTGACAGGTACATATAATCAAGCACACAGCCATGCAATCTCCATGGACAAACATTGGCAGTAGAATGAGCCGTACTGAAGAGCTCAGTGTCTTTCAACGTGGCACCGTCATCGGATGCCACCTTTCCAACAATTCAGTTCGTCAAATTTCTGGCCGGCTAGAGCTGCCCTGGTCAACTGTAAGTGATGTTATTGTGAAGTGGATCCATCTTGGAGCAACAACAGCTCAGCCGCGAACTGGTAGGGCACACAAGCTCACAGAACGGGACCGCCGAGTACTGAAGCATGTATAAATTGTCTGTCCTCGGTTGCAACACTCACTACCGAGTTCCAAACTGCCTCTGTAAGCAACGTCAGCACAACAACTGTTTGTCGGGAGCTTCATGAAATGGGTTTCCATGGCCGAGCAGCCGCATGCAAGCCTAAGATCACGATGCGCAATGGCAAGCGTCGGCTGAAGTGGTGTGAAGCTCGCCGCCATTGGACTCTGGAGCAGTGGAAACGCGTTCTCTAGAGTGATGAGTCATGCTTTACCTTCTGGCAGACCGACAGAAGAATCTGGGTTTGGCAGATGCCAGAAGACCGCTACCTGCCTGAATGCATAGTGCCAACTGTTAAGTTTGGTGGAGGAGGAATAATGGTTTGGGGCTGTTTTTCATGGTTCGGGCACTTAGTTCCAGTGAAGGGAAATAATGCTACAGCATACAATGACATTCTAGATGATTGTGTGCTTCCAACTTTGTGGGAACAGTTTGGGGAAGGCCCTTTCCTGTTTCAGCATGGCAATGCCTCCATGCGCAAAGCAAAGTCCATACAGAAATGGTTTGTCGAGATCGGTGTGGAAGAACTTGACTGGCCTGCACAGAACCCTGACCTCAACCCCGTCAAACAGCTTTGGGATGAATTGGAACGCAGACTGCGAGTCATGCCTAATCGCCCAACATCAGTGCCCGACCTCACTAATGCTCTTGTGGCTGAATGGAAGCAAATACCCGCAGCAATGTTCCAACATCTAGTGGAAAGCCTTCACAGAAGAGGGAAGGATATAGCTCATTCACTCATTCACTCAGAAAGCTCATTCACAATGTTATAGCAGCAAAGGGGGGACTAACTCCATGTTAATGCCCATGATTTTAGAATGAGATGTTCTTCGAGCACATACGGGTCTGATGTTCGGGTGTCCATATACTTTTGGCCATGTAGTGTATATATATATATATATATATATATATATATATATATATATATATATATATATATATATTGTTGCAGATCTCGAGCTCGTCGACGTACTGAGGGGGGGGGGGGGGGTTAAGCCCTGCTCCCCCTCGAGCTTCGAGTCCACGAGGCCACTACCCACACTACACTCGTGGGGGGCGGATTACTAAGCAATTCCAGCCGCCGAACCCACAGCTAACGCGTGGAAGGGTTAACGGTCACGACCCGAGTACCTTCGACACATGCAGCCATGAGAACGGGGGCTGAACCTCGCATGAGTCACGCTGGTATTTAACGCCCGAGCGCTTTTTGCATCGTGTAACTCCTGCCGTTAACATTATGGAACCCGATCGAGCGGTTTTAATTCGTGCAATGCTAGGTCAATGGTGAAAAGACGATGACGGCCAGGTTGGAAACGAACCACAGGATTTATTCACAAATGTGCAATATTCAGAGAAAAGGGACACAGTGGAGAACCGTAACGGCCTTACTTACATTCCCAGACAAGGGCCCTCAGACTCGTTCGGGGAAGGGGAGGAAGAGGGGAACGCGCCCAAAGGGGAGGAAGAGAGCGCGGCCGCTCGTTCAGTTTGCCCGGACGGGCTCGTTTGGCGGATACCCCCACAGATGTTCGCGGCAGGGGCGTTGATCACAGTCGTGCACGTAACAGGAATCCGAGGAGCATATCTCAAGGTCAGCGAGGCAGAGCGCACGTGCAGGGAGTCCAGGCAGAGAGGTCGTCAGGGCAGAGAGAGCATTCAGAGTCCCGGGCCAGAGAGAGAGAGAGAACGGGGGTCCGGGCCGGGTTTTATAGCCCTCCCGGAGCCCCAACTCGAATGTTCCACTGGCCTCCACTGGCCTGCTGGGGGTCACGTGTCGTGACAGCCCCTTGTTGGTTACCCTTGGCCACTCCCTTCAGCTCCCATTGGCTGTAACTTATCGGCCACGCCCTCCAGCTCCTCCATCGGGCCTGCTAGACTTGCCCTAGGCCCATGACACGGCACTTCATGCTGCAATGAGGCCTACCCTTACTGTACCTGCCTCAATGCATACTAACACTGGGAAGGAGACTGAAGGAGCTGCGCTCCAACGCGAGTCGAAAGAAGTGACGCGACCAAAGACGGAATTCGTCCGAGTTGCTTTATTGAAACAAAACAGCTCAGGTATTCTGACCAAAAGCCCGTTTATCGGGCAGCAATATATATACACATTTATGTCGGGAAGTTTGCCCGGCAAAAGCTATACCGGGCATGCCCGGGTGTCAAGGGCGAGCCTTGGAAAGGCGAGTCTGGACCTGCCCGGGCATGTTTGGCTGCGGCCTGGCAAGTCGAGGCTGGGCGTGCCCGGGCGCTCTGGACGAGCACTGGAAAGGCGAGAGCGGGCATGCCCGGACGCTCTGGGCGAGCCCTGGAAAGGCGATAGCGGGCATGCCCGGACGCTCTGGGCGAGCCCTGGAAAGGCGAGAGCGGGCATGCCCGGGAAAGACGAGACCGGGCGTGCCCGGGAGGTTCGGGCGTGCCCGGGAACAGTGAGTCCGGGCATGCCCGGGAGAGGCGCGTCTGGCCGTGTTCTGGCCGGTGCAAGGCGATTGTGTGCATCCAGCGGTAACCGCTACAAGACTATACTTCACATCTAATAAGAAATAACTAACTAAGCGAGGCTACATGTTGTGGTGTAACTAACTATAGGGGGGTTGCCTGTATTTACAAAACCGCAACATATATATATATATATATATATATATATATATATATATATATATATATATATATATGTTGAGATTGCCTGTATATATATAATTCCCTGAAGGATTAATTGTACTACATATTATTTGGGATTGGCGAAAGGATTTATGTGAGAGTGCACATCATTACTAATCAGATATATATTTTATTTTTGCAATATAAACGACCCACCAGTACCAAAGGTCTTGTCCTATTGTAACGATCATTATTTGATCATGCTGAAGAATAATTGTTTTGCCGCTATCGAGTTGCCTTTGCGGACCGGTCTGGATAACGATGACGTTCTTTAATATTTTTTTTTTTCGAAATTTTTATCATGAAGCAGATTATTTTACCATGCTTTTCAACATTGCATTCAATTTTGCGTCAAGCAATTGCCAACCTGTGTGATTATGTCACCTCCAATAATTGAATCCCTTGTTGCCTTCAAACAAGGTTAGACCATTGTAGTGCCTCATGCAGTGCCAGCATTTTTTTTTTTTTTTTTTCCTTCCTTCCATGAGATCATCTTTATACCCAAGAGATGACGTAACCGGCATCATGGCTCTTTAACTACTCGATACCTTTCTGCCTCCTTGTCTCCTCACATATCCATTCCCTAACCTTTCACTGCGGATTCGGCAATAATAAAATATTGATAACGCCAGCTCTTTCTCAAATATTGCTTTTTAAAAGAAATAAATAAAGAATGACTAATACGGTTCGTCGGCATTGCAGGTCCAGTGGGATTGAACTAATCGCAGAATCTGAATAATTTTTGTTTCCACGATTTGTGGCTGTGATTGCAGTTGCGAGATGGGTTTTTGTTGTGATGCATTGAGATTCCGCTTGGCTGCACTGTTCATCCATTGGACTAGTCTTGTTGTTATACTGACCAATAAGAGGGAGCTGCCGTTGTCGCACACCAATAGGGAGATACCTCGTCTCTTGGTTGCCAGGCGATGGTGACAGTTGCGTTGAGCTCACTCTGCTCCTGTGTATTGAATTTGATTAATAGTTGTGTCTTTCCCCCCCCTTTTTTTTTGTAAAATCCTTTGCCAGACCGAGAAAATGCAACATAAACGATGAGCAGTTGTTCGTCTCGGTGCCGGGCCTGCAGTTTTTGGACTCCCATAACTGGAGTTGGGCTTCAAGGATTTGGGCAGTTTATGCATTTCAATTTTTTTGTTAAAGTTGTTCTCAGCATGCCTGTCATCATTTGGCTTTTAGTTCTTATTTATTTTTTCTAAGCTTACATATTTCTTCCTTGTATGTTGCGTTTGTGTTTTCACAAAAAACATTGGAATATAATTATATATATATATATATATGTACATACACACATGTGCAGTTTGGCTATTTTTTGTTTTTCTTTTTGCAAAGAGCTAAAACTAGACCAAAACAAGAACGAGGCATTTATTTATCTAACTGTGCCATGAAAAGTGGGCCTTTGTAAGCACGAGCATCAAAGGCACTTGGACTTCCTTGTTTTCTGAATGACATACACCGACTGGTATATATAATCAATTGCGTGCCAGCGAGCCGGAGTGCAGAATTTGTGAAATCTTCATTTCCCCGGGGTACTTGTGCGCTCACGCCGGTTGAGATTTCCTCTGCACGGTGTCGTGGTGCTCGCAATTCTTTGGATGGGCCAGAGAGCCTGTGAATATCCTTTATTCTGGCCCGTTGGCCCTGCTTTGCACCTGGCACGGCTCGCTTGCCGAGGGCTTACGTTTCTGCCCAGCCAAGGGCGGTCACACCCAGCCTCCTGTGGAAGGAAGTGGTCAGATCTCCAAAAGTTTTGAAATGAGCAAAAATAACTTTCAGGTCGTGGCGTGAATGGGGCCCTCAGAGCAGACGGGCAGCTAAGCATGCTGTGAGGCTCAAGTGTATCGTTGTGTTTGGGCCTGCACTCAGTGATGTGAGCTATGTACTTGCAGGGCTGTGTGAGAGGCTCTGAATGATTCCAACCAGGCTCTCTTACAACACCCACTAGCTTTTGGCTCACCGATCCTTCAGCTACAAGCCCAGCCATTGAGGAGAGCGGAGTGTTAGGTGATCATCTTCCCCTTCTCATCTCTTCCTGTTTCCTTGTGTTGTTTGTCTTTTTTTCTTTTCCTTTTTTGCTCATGTGGCTGCCAATTGAGCTCTGACCACAACTGAGCTAATCGGCTTGCCCTCAGAGGTCGCAGGATGAGGCTCGTGTGGCTTTGTCCGTGCCTAGTGGGGGTGATGCTCCGTGGTTTGTGCGCATCGTAAATGTTTGGGAATGGCAGGTAAATGTGGAATAAAAACTGCCGACGATGCTTCTGAGCAAAGATTTTCCCGCATCCGGTCGCGCAGATGCATCGTGCTTTGCCTGCTGGGTATCCATGACCCGGTCAGCTCCAAACACCTTTGGATCCTAATGTCCCTTCTGGGAATGGGCTGCTGCTCAACTAATGGTTGTCAAATTGGAAATCGACAGAGGAAAGCTGAATTGGGGATGGCACTGAAGGATGGTAGCGGACGAAAGGAGAATGCTCGAGCTGTTGGGAGAAGGAACAATTGCTCATCGTGGCCTTACTGTGGCGGCATCAATTTACCTTTGGAACGGGCCTTAGGAATCGGATTGAAGCGCATGAAAAGGCAGCAATTCTGCAGTTTCCTTTCCCAGGGTACATTTATCAAATTGCGATCATGCTTTAGGTAGCATTCTCGAAAATTGATCATCCCATTAGTTGGCATATTTCTGGTGCTCTGTTTTGTTTCACTTCCGAAGATGTCCCATCTGTATGTGATGCTACACATGCATCATTGTTTTGGTCTGTCCTAGAAAGGAGTGCAAAGGTATAGCTATGGCTTCAGTTGCTCCATTGTAAGCCATAAACGCGTTCCAGGATTACGTCTGCATGGGGATGTACGTCGTTCCACGGCCATGAATGCACCTGGGTATTACTTGGTACTGAACATTCAATAGGCTACTTGTTAATTTACCTTGCTATTTCTCTCCTCCATACCCTTTATCTACTCCTCTTCTTGACCTGTTTCCCTCTTCCTCCTCTCCACTCTTCTTCCTCACTCCATCTCCCCCCCCCCCCTCCCCTTCCCTATTACTTACTCTTCTCTCTTCCTTCAAGCCTTTGCTTCTCCACCCTTTTCCTTTCTCCACTTCTCCTTCCTTTTTCTTCTCCACACTCCCTCATCTGCCCCTCCCCAATTTTCCCTTCTCCTCTTATAACCTTCACCTTCTCTCTTCCTCATTTTTTTTCCTTCACCTCTTTTTCTCTCATCTCCTTCCCTCACCTTTCTTCATCATCTCCCTCTACCCAGCTATAATCTCTTTTCCTCCTCTCCTCTTCATCACCTCCTCCATTTCTAGGCTCTGGCCACAAAATGATGAAGTGTGCGTGTGCGTGCGCACTTGTGCGCGTGCACACATGGCTTGCGTTCAGTAGCAGACCTACTGAAATAGTGATGTGATATATATGTTCACCTGAATGATGAGTAATATTCTGTTGAAGAATCTGCACAGCCAATGACTCAAAGCTCTACATTTTAAGTCTATATCATGCAATTAAGTTATGTGAACATTTTCTGCACAATCCACCCACGGATGGAAACCGAGTGCCCTCCTCATGCTCATAAGGTCCACTGACCTGGGTTTGCCATTGTATATTTGCAGATCTCTCTGTCGACTTGGACTCGGTGCCTGTGCCAACGGTCGTTGATGCTGTGAAATGCTACCTGCGCGAGCTACCCAGCCCCCTGGTGCCCGTCTCCGTGTTTAGCGAAGTCATTTACGCCGGCCAGGGTAAGCACATGCTCAGTGATACCTGCTTGTACACACAGCCTCACGTGACATTATCTTAGCTCGCAGAATTAAAAGGTAAAACT
The DNA here is from genome assembly GCF_964187855.1 of Myxine glutinosa. Lineage (NCBI taxonomy): Eukaryota > Metazoa > Chordata > Myxini > Myxiniformes > Myxinidae > Myxine > Myxine glutinosa. The sequence goes on from NC_136261.1 coordinate 32,769,897, forward strand.
GGATTCATGGCACTTGGAATTGCAGTCTGGCATCGGTCATCTTGGTGGCAGTCATTGGGCATATTGGATTGGCAGGATAGCCTAGGCCCAGGCCCTAGGGGGTATGTGCACTCGCCTCTGAACTGTGCAGCCTGGGTTTGAATTTCGACTCTGCTATCAACTGACACTATGGCGTATAGCAGGCGTCCATGCGTGTGCCTTCCCTCAGACATCAGACTTGGTGTCCTGTGTGCAAGCATTAGTTAGTGGATGTTGGAGAACACAAGGTATCCTTCATGAAGAGTAGGGGTGTCATCGTTGGCACCTTGAACAAATTACTGTCACTTTCAGTCGAACGGCACACCTGTCCAGCTGATTCGTGAATTACTCGTGCCAACAATGTTCCCTGGTCAACCCCACCAGAAGGATGGGAATGGATGAGGCTGTAGTAGTAGTAGTAGTAGTAGTAGTAGTAGTAGTAGTAGTAGTAGTAGTAGTGGTAGTAGTAGTAGTAGTAGTAGTATTCCTTACTACAAGTACGTTTTCTGCTCATTTCAAGTAGTTAGCTGATGAACAAGTAATGATGCACCCTTAGTGGTGACACTGCCAAATATGTGGTCATTGTAGAGAAACTACTCAATATTGTTCAAGATTGTTCAAGGCCCTCTCCCATGTGCCTCAATGTTCTTGTTGCATGGTATCGCATGTTGCTTCACTTGGATGATTACACCACTGCAGACAGTGTTGCAAGCACGGTATAGAACCGGCCAATGAAAAGAGATCCATCCCTGAGACATCGCAGTGTTTGTCTTTTTCACAGGTCTTTTTGCCACTGTCGCTTTCTCTCAACAGGACCTTGCAGACCTCAAAGATCATTTTTCTTCAGGAGATAGTTTGTGGCAATCTTATGGTTGTGTTTGGCTTGAGGTAATGCTTGCAGTTTCTGCAATAAGACACATTTAATATGAGGATATACAAAGAACTGGTGCAGGAGGAGGCCATTTGGCCCCGCATGCCTGTGCCACACCACCACGAGATCCCATCACCCATCCATACACTAGCTACCTACAAGCCCTGTCAATATCCCCAAACCCCAACATCTCCAATGCTTCTAGGTACCTATCCAATTCCAAGTTACCTTTCCAGGAAGACAATTCCATGCATTAAACTACTCTCTGACTGAAAGACCCTTGCCTTACTACTGGCAAAAATCTTCTTCTTCTTTACTTTGCCCTGGCCCAATCACTGTCTCTTCTGCTCTTCTTTTTTCTACATGGTAATTTTGATCAAATCACCTTATAATCACCTTTCTGATGTATAAAGTCCTGTCTCCTTTAGCCGCCCCTCATAGCTGAGTCCAGCCAGGCCCAGAATCAATTGAGTAGCCCATGGCTGACCCTCGCTATGGCTGCTATGTCCTTCCTCAGATGTGGTAACCGAAACTGTAAACGATATTCTAGATGAGGTCTCACTAAATTCCGAAACAGTGTTAACGCTACCTCTTTATTTGTAATTTATCCCTCTGCGAATACAATGCGTAATGCTCAATAATTGTTGAAATATTGAAAATTGCGTAAATTTGGGGAAAATGGGCACAGATTGTTAAATCTGAGAGGTAGGAAATAATCACAACTATAACTCGACATTTAATCATGTTATAATGCATGAGAACAACTGGGATCACATTTTGGGAACTTTATCATGTGCATTGCTTGGATCTTTATCATGCGTCTGGGCCCCCTCTCATGCACTAGTTTATTTGGGGCCTATTCTGCTCTCAAGTTGTTTGGGGTACTCTCCCACGCACCAGTCTTCTATGAGCCCCCTCCTGTGTCCATGTCGTCTGGGAACCCCTTGTTTGTGCATGTCGTTGGGGGACGTCCCTCGTGTGCATGTTGTAAGGGGACCCCTCTCATGTGCAGGCCATTTTTGGGCCCTCTCCCATGTGCTGGTTGTTTTGGGCACCTCTTCTCCTACCTACTCCTCCCTCCCTCACACATGGTTTTATTCTCCAACCTTTGTGCACTTGGATGTAAAAGCTTGAAGCTCAGCACTGTTTGCAGGTGGCTGTGGTGCGAGTGAGTGCTCGGAGATGGTGCGGCGCCTCATGGAGCCACCCACAGTTATCGCCCAGCACGGACTCGCCCTGCATTGCCTGCTGCGGCACCTCGTCCAAGTCGCCGGTCCGACACCCTCCGTCCTGCGAACCATTGCCGAGCAATTTTCACCGCTTGTCTTCCGCTGCAGGTGCATAACATGGAAATTGGGCACCGGGAGGGAGGGAGTGGGACGTTTCAAAACCTTTCATCTCTAAGAGAAGTGTGAACAATAATTGTTGATGTTTGTGCCCACAAGTAAATTTTTGAAACCATGCCAACCAACTACCAAATGTGCATGTGAGGTCAGACAGTCGGTAATACAATGGCATTGTGTCCTGAAAGCGTCTGCAGAATGGCCTGCATTTGCTTCGGATCTCAATAGTCTGGGTTAAATTCTCGACCACATTATCATTTGTTATACCGGTGCTTGCTGTGGGGCGTCACATCAATGGATGTGCTGTCCTTCAGATGGACATTAATCTGAGGACATGTCTGCAATTGCTCATGAACTTACACAAATCCGTTTATGTAAAGGAAGGAAGGGTGGTAGGCAAGTTGCTTCTACCCTGTCCAAATGCCAAATTGCTGCTCTCACTCGGGTCCAAAGAATATCTGACCACCACCTGCTCCGTTTGCGTGTGCAAACGCCATTGTGGCGCCCCAACAAACTGTTTGGTCGTGGGGCAAATGATAATGATGATGATGATGATAATGCACGGAGACGATTTGTTGTGGAGTTTACATTGTTGTGAATATTTAGATGTTGCAACAGGGAAACCAGTCTTTAAGAGTGGCTGCAGACTACGTCACTTGGGTTTTGATTTGTGTGTTTTAAAAATGATCCCATCTCTCTTTTGATTCAAATGAAAATAGCATCAAGAATGGCGAGCTCAGATGGCCGGGCAAGCTTTAATATCGATGCCACAAATTATAAAAGGAGCCACGCGTGCGAGTTCCACCCATTGGTTGGACAATTTGCTCGACTCCGCCCACAATTTCGACACTACGGCTGCCAATTTAGGAACCCTTTAGAATTACCCTTTAGAATTACCCTTTAGAATTACCCTTTAGAATTACCCTTTAGAATTACCCTTTAGAATTACCCTTTAGAATTACCCTTTAGAATTACCCTTTAGAATTACCCTTTAGAATTACCCTTTAGAATTACCCTTTAGAATTACCCTTTAGAATTACCCTTTAGAATTACCCTTTCGAATTATCCTTTAGAATTACCCTTTAGAATTACCCTTTAGAATTACCCTTTAGAATTACCCTTTAGAATTACCCTTTAGAATTACCCTTTAGAATTACCCTTTGGAATTACCCTTTAGAATTACCCTTTAGAATGACCCTCTAGAATCATCCTTTAGAATTACCCTTCAGAATTACCCTTTAAAATTATCCTTTAGAATTACCCTTTAGAATTATCCTTTAGAATTACCCTTTAGAATTACCCTTTAGAATTATCCTTTAGAATTACCCTTTAGAATTACCCTTTAGAATTACCCTTCAGAATTACCCTTCAGAATTACCCTTTAGAATTACCCTTTAGAATTACCCTTTAGAATTACCCTTTAGAATTACCCTTTAGAATTATCCTTTAGAATTACCCTTTAGAATTACCCTTTGGAATTACCCTTTAGAATTACCCTTTAGAATTACCCTCTAGAATCATCCTTTAGAATTACCCTTCAGAATTACCCTTTAAAATTACCCTTTAAAATTATCCTTTAGAATTATCCTTTAGAATTATCCTTTAGAATTACCCTTTAGCATTACCATTTACAACCCTTTAGCATTACCATTTACAACCCTTTTGTATTACCATTTACAACCCTTTTGTATTACCATTGAAAACCCTTTAGCATTACCATTTACAACCCTTTCGCATTACCATTTACAACCCTTTAGCATTACCATTTAGAACCCTTTAGCATTACTCCTTAGATCCCATTATAATTACCCTTTAGAACCCTTTAGCATTACTCTTTAGAACCCATTATAATTACCTTTTAGAACCCATTATAGTTTCCCTTTGGAACCCTTTACAATTACGCTTTTGAACCCTTTATCATTACTCTTTAGAACCCATTATAATTACCCTCTCGAACCCATTATAGTTTCCCTTTAGAACCCTTTACAATTGCCCTTTTTTTCAAAGCCTTTACAATTGCCCTTTTTTTAGAACCCTTTACAATTGCCCTTTTTTTAGAACCCTTTACAATTGCCCCTTTTTTTAGAACCCTTTACAATTACCCTTTTTTTAGAACCCTTTACAATTGCCCTTTTTTTAGAACCCTTTACAATTGCCCTTTTTTTAGAACCCTTTACAATTGCCCCTTTTTTTAGAACCCTTTACAATTGCCCTTTTTTTAGAACCCTTTACAATTGCCCTTTTTTTAGAACCCTTTACAATTGCCCTTTTTTTAGAACCCTTTACAATTACCCTTTTTTTAGAACCCTTTACAATTGCCCCTTTTTTTAGAACCCTTTACAATTGCCCTTTTTTTAGAACCCTTTACAATTACCCTTTTTTTAGAACCCTTTACAATTGCCCTTTTTTTAGAACCCTTTACAATTGCCCTTTTTTTAGAACCCTTTACAATTGCCCTTTTTTTAGAACCCTTTACAGTTGCCGTTTTTTTAGAACCCTTTACAATTGCCCTTTTTTTAGAACCCTTTACAATTGCCCTTTTTTTAGAACCCTTTACAATTGCCCTTTTTTTAGAACCCTTTACAATCACCCTTTTTTTTAGAACCCTTTACAATTGCCCTTTTTTTAGAACCCTTTATAATTGCCCTTTTTTTAGAACCCTTTACAATTGCCCCTTTTTTTAGAACCCTTTACAATTGCCCTTTTTTTAGAACCCTTTACAATTGCTCTTTTTTTAGAACCCTTTACAATTACCCTTTTTTTAGAACCCTTTATAATTACCCTTTTTTTCGAACCCTTTACAATTACCCTTTTTTCAAACCCTTTACAATTACCCTTTTTTTCGAACCCTTTACAATTACCCTTTTTTTAGAACCCTTTACAATTGCCCTTTTTTTAGAACCCTTTACAATTACCCTTTTTTTCGAACCCTTTACAATTACCCTTTTTTTAGAACCCTTTACAATTGCCCTTTTTTTAGAACCCTTTACAATTACCCTTTTTTTAGAACCCTTTACAATTACCCTTTTTTTAGAACCCTTTACAATTGCCCTTTTTTTAGAACCCTTTACAATTGCCCTTTTTTTCCGAACCCTTTACAATTGCCCTTTTTTTCCGAACCCTTTACAATTACCCATTTTTTAGAACCCTTTACAGTTGCCCTTTTTTTCCGAACCCTTTACAATTACCCATTTTTTAGAACCCTTTACAATTACCCTTTTTTTAGAACCCTTTACAATTACCCTTTTTGTAGAACCCTTTACAATTGCCCTTTTTTTAGAACCCTTTACAATTGCCCTTTTTTTCCGAACCCTTTACAATTGCCCTTTTTTTCCGAACCCTTTACAATTACCCATTTTTTAGAACCCTTTACAATTGCCCTTTTTTTCCGAACCCTTTACAATTACCCATTTTGTAGAACCCTTTACAATTACCCTTTTTTTAGAACCCTTTACAATTGCCCTTTTTTTCGAACCCTTTACAATTACCCTTTTTTTAGAACCCTTCACAATTACCCTTTTTTTAGAACCCTTTACAATTACCCTTTTTTTCGAACCCTTTACAATTACCCTTTTTTAAGAACCCTTTACAATTACCCTTTTTTTAGAACCCTTTACAATTACCCTTTTTTTAGAACCCTTTACAATTGCCCTTTTTTTAGAACCCTTTACAATTACCCTTTTTTTAGAACCCTTTACAATTGCCCTTTTTTCGAACCCTTTACAATTACCCTTTTTTAGAACCCTTTACAATTGCCCTTTTTTTCGAACCCTTTACAATTACCCTTTTTTTTCGAACCCTTTACAATTGCCCTTTTTTTAGAACCCTTTACAATTGCCCTTTTTTTCCGAACCCTTTACAATTGCCCTTTTTTTAGAACCCTTTACAATTGCCCTTTTTTTCGAACCCTTTACAATTACCCTTTTTTTCGAAGCCTTTACAATTACCATTTCGAACCCCTCCACTGCGGGATCGCATCATTGGCTGAGTGTGCGGCTGTGCCACTGATGCGAAGCTGGTTATGGCAGGAATCTGTAATTTGTTCAGGGTACTGACAGCTCGCCTACTGTTCACCATGGGACCTTTAACGTCCACCAATAAATGCTGGCAAATGGAACACCGAAATAACGTCCATCGGAGGGATGGTACACATGTTGATGAATCATCCTGCCTGTGAGAGACTGGGATAACAGTTTATAGCTGGGTCGGGATTCAAACACAGGCTGGACAGCTTAGAGGCAGGTGTGCGTACCTTTAGGCCATCCTGTCAGCCCTACTTACACCAATGCAAGTTGCTGTTATTAAATGTGTAAAAAATAAAAGGCAAGAAGAGTCAATGTTTATTCCTTTTCAGGTAATCTTGTCCTAAATTACAATAGCAATCCTGGATACCATGGAGGTATGCTTTTATTTTTGTAGCACATATGATTGGCATAATTTATTTGCCCCTTGGTGATAAAAGCCCACTTTGGTGCTTTGGCACATGATTATAGGCCTGCATTGACATTTCCTATGGATTTCGATGATAGCATGTTCCAGGACGATGATGCCACCACTCTTCGGGCTCTTATTATGAGACTGACTGACTCGCATCGTCGGGAGTTTGGAGTACTGGTAGTTGCCCTTTCGTTGAGCTGAGATAGTTCTCGAAGTTTTTTGTTGTGCTAACGCACAATCTTTTCTCTCAGATTCTTTCCAAGTATTTTTGGCTTCTTTTAAAGCTTTGTGAGCCATTTTAGCAAAAAATTTTTTTAATCTCGCACCATGATATACTTGAGTGTGCTCTGAACACCGACGTTTCTAGGGGTTTCTACACACTTCTGGGGTGGATTACATCATTTTTAAAAATCCGGTATTCCATGGAAGTGTGTCCAGTACTTGGTAATGCAGAACTAGGTAAAATAACTCTGCAAAGTCTTCATTTGGGCATTCTGTTACAATCAGGACCGATTCCACCACCAATGGAATCAAGGAAATGCATACAGAGTGTATCCCGGTGTCTGTCCATACATACGTCAGTTAACATTTGACAAAAACGTGTCCTCTCCAACTACATGACCGATATGGACCAAATTTGGTGCGATAAATCAGAACATTAAGGTCACATGGGGTTGTGCTCCCCATCTGGATCCACCCCCTATAAGAGGCTGAAAAGGGGGATTTCACCTCAAAATCAGGTAATTTGTTCAAAAATCTTCGTGGAAACCGTGGGGAAATAGCAGTCATTCCCCACTGAGCTGTTTTTAAAAAATCATTTTTGAAAGAAATTTATTGATCAAAACATATCATACTCCATAATCATAAAACAAAGGAATTTATTTATAAAACCAGCTTCCACCAAAGGTTGTGCTATTTTCACCACTTGCACACATATACACTACCGGTCAAAAGTTTTAGAACACCTCAATTTTTCCCTGTTTTTATTGGAATTTACGCAGTTTAATATCTCAATGTACTCTGAAATTAAGCATAGAACAAATAAACAATTGGAGATACAAACAACAACATGTATTTTAAGGCCATTTTCCCTGCTAGAGCGGGGGTTAGCCTTGCGGTCCCCATGACAATCTTCTCCATTTTGCCCTATTTTCTGCATCTCCCCTTGTTAACCCCCTTGCCCGCATTTCTTCTTCCACCATCTTTAGCCAAGTCCTTCTCGGTCTTCCCCGTCCTCTACTTACTTCTACATTCATTTCCATCACTCTTCTCAACCAGTCACTTTCATCCTTCCTCAACACATGACCAAACCATCTCAACCTGTTTCTCTTCACAGCATCAATCACAGGCTCTATTCCCATCATCTTTCACAATTCGTCATTTGTCTTCCTCTGTCTCAACGATACTCCACACATCCACCGAACCATTTGCATTTCCACCCTTTCCAGACTTCGTTGCTGCTCTACGTTCATTACCCATGTCTCGCTCCCATAAATCATAACACTTCTCACACATGCAGCATACACCTTTCCCTTCACCTTCAACGACACTCCCCTCATCATCAGCACGCCACTCAGTTCCCGAAACTTCTTCCATGCACATCTCACTCTAGCAACCGTTGCCGAGTCTGATCACCATTCAGTATGTCTCCGAGGTAGCAAAATGTTTTCACACCTTCCAGCTTCACACCGTCTCCAAGATCCAACTCAACATTTCCTCCATCTGCAGCTCCCTCTGTGCACACCTTACATTTGAATGTAGCTGCCACACTGGTTAATGCCCCTCTCAGACCACTACATTTTTGATGAACCCACTCAGCGCACATTGTACATTGAATGGAGTTCACTCCAACACCCTTCCTGCACACAGCACACGGACACTTCCCAGTTCTTTCCACCTCACCACATGCTTTACCACTTGCCATCACCTTCGTCTTTCCGATATTCACCTTCAGACCTTTTGTCTCCATACATTCCTTCCACTTGTTCATTCTCTTCCTTCAGTCCATCCATACTTTCCACAATCAACACCAGATCATCTGCATACAACAACTCCCATGGTAAATCCTCCTTTACCTTCTGAGACAGCACCTCCATCACAGCTGCAAATAGTAGTGGACTTCGTACCGACCCCTGATGCACTCCCACCTTCACCTCAAACTCACCACTGTTCCAATCCTTCGTCCTTACAGCTGTGCACGCTCTTTTGTACATTGCCATCACTACTCTGATCAACCATTCCTCCACTCCTAACTTCCTCAATGCCCATGTCAATACTTTGCGTGCAACCCTATCGAATGCTTTCGCCAGATCACCAAACCCAAGAAACAACCTCTTCCTCTTCTCCATGTACTTCTCCTGCAAATGCCTTACAATAAAAAGCGCATCTGTCGTTCCTATTCCTGGCATAAATCCAAACTGCATTTCGTCGATGTTCACTTTCTTCCTTATCTTCCTCTCCAACACCCTTTCCAATACCTTCATTCCATGCTCCAATAACTTTATCGCTCGATCCGAGCCACACTCCAGAGGGTCACCTTTCCCCTTGTATAGAGGGACGAGGGTACTCAGTTCCCAATTCACTGGAATGCGGCCTTCTTTCACCACCAGATTACAGATCTCTGTCATTCTCTTCACACCCCAATTTCCTGCTGCCTTCAACATATCTCCCACAACTCCCGTCGGCCCTCCCGCTTTTCCACTCTTCATTGCTTTTATGGCTTCCTCAACTTCCTTCTCAGTTATCTTCTCTGTCGGTCCTAAAACTGGGTTACTCTCGATGTTGCCATCCCATTCATTCTCTGCATTCAACAGCATTTCCATATATCTCTTCCATCTTCCTTTAATTCCATCTGGGTCCACAACGATTTGTCCCACTTCATCCTTCAAGCAACTCACCCCAATCACATCACACCTCTCTTTCGCTATCTGCTTTGCAATCCTGAATACCGCTCTCTGACCCTCTTCCGAATCCAAGCGTTCTCCGAACATTTTCCTACATGCCTCCTGCGCCTTTGATACCTCTTTCTTTGCAGCCTTCTTGGCTGCCTTATAACTTTCATGCTCTGCTTTTTCCGCCCCCGTACCCTTCGCCTAGGACATGCCCGTACTATATATATATCTAAAATTATATCCCCCCCCTCTATTTACATGAAATGGTTTGGTCCAAAGCGAACGGTTGCGAGTACGGTGACAATCCCCCCCCCTCTATTTACATGAAATGGTTTGGTCCAAAGCGAACGGCTTGCGAGTACGGTGTTTTTTATCGGACCCGTGGAATTATAGATAGTAGTTTTAATTAGTTTTAAAACATAGTTTAACGGCAACATAGTTTGCCGACGGGAAATAAATGAATACGCTCTCAAATGTGCCATCCGAGGCAGAGTCTGTTCGCCACGTTCGGCACACGTGATAGCTCGCTGCTCTCTGATTGGTTGAATCGTTTTTTGGACATAGCTCGGTAACTACTTCTGCGATTAATTTAAAACCTTGAAAAGGCACATCCTCGGGTCCCCAGCAATATACCTGGCAAGTTTCAAGTATATCGGACCGGTAGTTGTCGAGAAACAGCGGTCACAGACAAACATACAAACATACAAACATACAAACAAACATACACACAGAGATTAGTGGAATTATAGATCGACCACTCCTTGAACTTCTTCCTCTTCTCGTCAATCCTTTTTCCAACTTCATCATCCCACCACCATGTTTCCGAGTGCCTCGGTGGTCCTTTTGTCCATCCACATACCTCACCAACGGCTCCCAACAGACTATCTTTCATTGACATCCAACCACTTTCAAGCTCAACCACATCATCCTCTACCCTACTCAGCCTCTCTTTTAATGTCTCCCTTACTGTCACCTCTTTCAACTTCCACACCTTCATTCTCGGTTGGTACTTCGCCCGCCGAGCACTCCTCGCACCTTTCACCCTGATGTCACAGACAACCAAGTGGTGCTGAAAAACAGCCTCCTCCCCCGGGATCACCTTTGTGTCCCGGAGGTGCCCCCTATCTCGCCTACGCACCAGCAGGTAGTCAACGGTTGTCGTTGACCCACCTGACGTGTATGTAACAAGCTTATTATCCTCTTTCTGAAACGGAGTATTACAAATCAACAAATCAGCTCCATCAGCAAACTCCAAAATCCTTTCACCTTCTCAATTTCTCACACCGTATCCGTAACCCCCATGAACTCCCTCAAAACCGTCCATACTCCTTCTCACATGTCCATTTAGGTCTCCTCCTACCACAACAACTTCCTCATCTTTCACGTTTTCCATCAGCTTCTCTATCGCACACCAGAACTTGTCCTTCTCTTCATCGCTCCGACCAACCTGCGGAGCATATCCCGAGATGACGTTCACCGAGAGCTTTCCAATCATTTTTTTCACCATCGTCAACCTATCACTCACTCTCGTCACACTCACCACACTGTCTACAAACTCATCAGAAAACAGGACACCAACACCATTCACGCCTTCTGGGCACCCTTGTCACACAAACTTGTATTTCTGTGCCTGCCTACCCTTCACCATTCTCACATCACTTCCCTTCCATCTCGTCTCTTGCACACAACATATGTCCACTTCTTCTGACCAATACTTCCACCACTTCTCCTGATCTCCCTGTCATTGTCCCAACATTCCATGTCCCAAACTTCAGAAACCGATCTCCACGTCGAGCATCAAACGTTTCGTCGTCATAAATGGAGTGATTTCCACCCTTGCTTCGATCGGGTTCCACACCTTGAGTTCTGACGAGAGGGAGTGGGGTCCCCCACGGGGTACTTCGGGCTGTACCCTGCCCATATGTAGTTGTAATTGTCATGTTTCACTTTTTTGAGGCAATGTTTTTCTTGCCGGATGCCCTTCCTGACGCCAACCCTTTTAGTAGCCTCTTACGACACGCATGGATACGGTGTACCTATTCTAAACCGGGGTACACACCGGTAAATAAATAAATAAAATAATAAAATAAATCAAGAAAGTAAATAAAATAAACAATTGGAGATAAAAAAAGAAATCATAGAATCATTTTGTTTAACAAAATTTAATTTAATTTTTTGACTCAGCAAAGTAGCCACCTTTTGCAGATATAACCGCCGAACACACTCGTGGCATTCTTTCTTCAATGGAAATCAAATATTGTTTGGGAAGTTCTTCCCAACACTGTTGCAGAAGTTCTCACAAATGTGTTGCACTTGCAGGTTGCTTTGCTTTCACCCTTCTGTCCAGTTCATCCCAAACCAGCTCTATGGGTTTTAAGTCGGGAGACTGTCCTGGCCATGCCATGATTTGAATCCTACCGTCTTGTTCTTTTCCTCGATGGTAGTTTTGACATAGCCTGGAGGTGTGTTGTGGGTCATTATCTTGCTGTAGAATGAACCCCTGACCAATTAGGGCACTAGGCGTATACCAGAGGGTATTGCATGGCGCTGCAAAATGCTGTGGTGGCCCACTTGGTTCAGCATGCCAGTTACTCTGTGCAAGTCGCCGACTCTGGATGCAGCAAAAGAGCCCCAGACCATCGCGCGTCCTCCTTCATGTTTGACAGTTGGTGTCACACACTGAGGAACCATCCTTTCACCTACTCGACGGTGTACAAAAAACCCTGCGTGATGAACCTAAGATTTCAAATTTTGATTCATCGGTCCAGAAGACCTTCTTCCAGTCTTCAGTAGTCCACTGTCGGTGCTTCATGGCCCAGGCAAGCCTCTTTTTCTTATTTTGCCAACTTAGCAATGGCTTTCTTACTGCCACTCGACCTGTCAAACCTGCAGCTCGAAGTCTTCTCTTCACAGTTGAAACTGAGACTTGCTTACTTAGACCAGTGTTAAGTTGTTCGTGAAGCTGTTGTCCTGTGAGCCGCCTATCACGCAAGCTGTTGACTCTCAGAAACTTGTCTTCTGATTCTGTTGTGGCTTTGGGTCTGCCAGACCTCTTCATGTCAGAGTTTTCTCCAGTTTCCAAGTGCGTTTTGATGGTGGAGGAAAGGGGTCTGAATACTTTCTGAATGCACTGTATATATATGTATGTATATACATATATATATATATATATATATATATATATATATGTGAAGAATCAGCTCTTCGTTTGCCAAAGAAGTCCACAATAGCCTGGAATGGCGCAGCTTTATTAAAGAACCAACTTATACAGATCCGGAGGAGGCCAAGACATCTATAGCAAGAGCCAGTCTCATGCCACGTCAAGCCTTCCTGCCAACGCATTGATTCTCATTCACTTATATACGAATACGATTTATCAGAAAAATCTCCGAGAGAACGAAGCGACTGGCGAGAGTCCCTCCCACCGTTATCATTCGGGGGAGTCAGCCTTTCCTTTATCATTTGGACCAATTGTTTTTCTGGGCTCCGAGAAAACAGAACTGTAACTCACAAAGAGAAGAGTGTATGCTTAGCCAAACAAACCCATATATTTTATGGGTTTGTGTACATGAGTAATCCAAAGCATGTTTATACAGAGTCATGCGTTGCTGAGATTAAAACAAAATATATATGGTTAACGATCATGTCATTCTACTAGCATTACGCTAAAACAAGCGCATGTGGGCGTGGTTTTACGACCAGCCTGGAAAAAAGCACACGTATACAGTTTGTTCAGCATGACCTCATTTTAAGCCTTTCCTCATCCAAAACTAAAACGAAGCAAAAACCCTTTATTTACTTTATGAAAATAGCATTTCTAGACAACATTTAAATCATAACACATTACGCCTAACGTCTATAACTGAACTTTAGGCAATAACAAATCTACTACTTGACATTCCTTCCTCTTGTCTCGTCGAGACAAAGTATCTTAAGAGACAACGTGCCACATTGGGCTTTATTGAAAAATAATTGTGTAATGCGGGTATTGAAAAAATAATTGTGTAATGCGGGTATCTCCCAAGGGCATATCGTGCGCCCAAAGCGCCTCGCCCGTGCATTTGGCGAACGTGTCGTGTGGTGCGTGCTCGGAGCCTGAGGGCTCAAAACATGAAAGTTCATTAACGTTTCGGATCCACAACGAAGACGTCTGGTCCAGATGAGGTTCTGCTCCGCCAGAGGGTGCATCACTTCCCCTGCGGAACTGGCTCCCCCCACCCTTTGCAGACGCAGTCCTTGCAGATCTTCGAAGTTAATCAACGGTCATGCCCATGAGGTCCCTCACGTGTTGCTGTTCTGGGGAATACAAAATGTCGTCAGTATCTTGTGTCTCAATTTCCTGGTCAGGGTACAGAGCGTAAAAATCCGAATCCGAATCACTTGAAGCAAAGAGATCCGCAACATGTGGATCAAAGAGATCCGAAACATTTGGATCAAAGAGATCCGAAACATTTGAAGAAAAGAGAGGGACTTCCTTTATGTCAAAGTCTCCCATGGGCGCCTGGTCGGCTTGCGGGTCTAGGACATCCGCGTCGGGTCCCTCGACCGCCAGACCCAGTGTCGCAATCAGATCCATAGTTGGGTCGGAAGGGGGCGTGCAGCTGTCCGCTTGTAATACATAAGCAGCGTTAGCCAGTACACGCAAGGGGTTTATAGCACAAGTATCACAGTCATCACATACACCGTTACAGGCAGCAGCCAGTTCCCACATGGGATCCACACAAGTATCACAGTTGCCACAAAATTCAATGCAATTTTCTGGAGCGCCGGTCGCAACTGCCTTGTTGAAGGACCCGTTCAGGTCGACGGCCTCTGTGGTCAGAGCCATAGTTGTTGTCGGCGGCTTCTTCACTTTCCATCCTGTAAAATACTTTCTCATACAGAGGAGGACTAGAGATTTCATTAGTGCCCCCCAAATTACTACCCCGATTATCACAGCCAGTGCGGTCAATAACCACTTCACTATGGTGCCCGTCCATCCCTGGAACCAGTCAGTGAGCCAGCTAAATGTATAAGAATTTTCGCGCGCGATCCGATCGATCCAATAGTATGTCATGAGCCGTAGCGGTGTCGTTTGCCACCTTTTCTAGGGCCAAAGCCGATTTGTCTATCCGGAAACTATCCATGACTGTGCCCGCTCCTGGGAAGAAGAAACCAAACACCTTTTCCCATAGACTCCCGTGTAGTTTAGTGGTTCCATCTTCGTTCATGACTGACCTCTTATAACGCCTGTCCAAGGACTTTGGGTCTAGCTCATCCAGTATCTCAACGTCAGGAAGGACTGAACCCAGATAACATGTGCCCCCCCAATTATTTGGTAAATAGGGGTAAGCCTTGTCGCCGCATATAAACATTGTCCCATGGGGTGGGACCAGGTGGGTGGATAAGCACTGGAGTCCCTTTACCACCCCATTAATCCTACTAACCCCCCTAGAGAATGTTATAGCCGTTATGTTGTGGTTGCGTTTATCTTGCAGTACTATTCGTAATGTAATCCCCGAGCTCCCTTGTCCCAGCTTCCCGGGGAGAGTGTAGGCGCATTCTGATTCTCCCATACGCAAGTGGCCGGAACCCTGGAGGCAGACCTTCCCTTTCTGTGGTTTGACCCAGACGGGGGCAGGCCTCTCGGCCACATGGGCAATCATTGACGGGCGATAATTAAATTGTCGATTGCAACTCTTGCCGTTGTCAACCCCTTCTCTTTCCAGCGTGGTGACTAAACATGGGGAATCGATAGGTTGTGAGCAGAGGTCATTGAGGGACAGAGGTAGCACTATCATGTGTATTCCTGTGGTGCCTGCTTGGGGAAAGCGCATGCACGACCAGCAGTGTGTCCTATTTTGAATTGTTGCCACCTCCCTGGCCACTTTCCGATATGTGTTTTCACCCTTCTTTGGGGCCTTATTCTGGGGTTGTGGCGTGAGTATGTATTCGTTGCATCGTATGTAGTTCTTTTCGCCACCGGCCGCGCCAGGGGTCCAGACGCTGCACCGGACTTGCATAGTCATGCCTTTCTCTAGGCGCGTGCGTGTTTGTAGCTTAAAATCAGGGGTTCCCCATTGGTATCCTGGTTGGGCCAAGGTCTTAATGCTAGCTTGCCCGTCTTCCCGGAACTCTCGTTGCTTTTGTAGTACCATGCCAACGCGTCCAGGCCCTGCCGACGGTGCTAGCCAATTTATGTTCACCCAATTTGTGTGCAGGGCTTTCTGTTCGAAACATGGTAGTGATACTCTTTGTCCCCATGTTACGGTGAGGTGTCGGGTTTCGTTTTCGCATTTATTGGAATCGGAGTTTCCCCTAGCTGCTGTCGCCATCAATAGTATTGTACCTATGATTAGGCCCATCCTTACTGTGGTTTCTGTGGTGTAGTGTCTGGTGCTTGTATGGCCAACTTACAGTGCGTGGCGTGGATCCACGAAGTCTTGCCCTCGCAAAAGACTGCCGTTGGTGTAGTCAGCAACACCTGGACTGGTCCCTTCCACCTTGGTTCCAAGGCGTTCTTGCAGGTGAAGTGCTCCACGAACACCTGGTCTTTTTTCCTCTGGTGGAACACCTGGTCCACAAGTCTCCTGGGAGCGCCTGGTCTACAGGTCTCCAATTCATAGATTCAATTCATTCAATTCATAGTTTCATAGAACACCTTTTCTCCAATTTCCTAATCCACTTTTTTTTCAAGTGGATCCAATTTTATCCAATATTCAATTTTTAAATTCAATCCCATTTAATCCAGTCCAATTCAAATTAAATTCAATCCTTCTCTCAGCATCCCATTACCTGTTTCCAACATCAATAAAAATAAAATTATAAAATTAATAAAAAATCAATCATCTCAACTCTCAAATCGAATCAAAAAATAAAAATAAACGAAAATTACTTCAGCGAGAGTTTCAACTAGAATTAACACAAACAAACCACCATTAACCTCCATTAACCTCCCCCTATTATTTATTTATTTTCACGAATAAACAAATAATAGAAATAACCTGGTCTACTTCCAATTTCAATTCTGGTCAGTTCTGGTGTCTGGTCACACACAATGTTTTCCTCACCCACTGTGATTCGCTCACAATAGATTCTCACTGTTATGTCTGAAATTAAGCTACCCTACTGGGTATTCGTGAAGGGGGTCCATCTTTCCCAACCCCTTCCTTCACACCAGCCACTTCACGTTGTCCACCATACTCACTGAATTGTCATCAATTCTGAAATTCGTCTCATGAAAACCCATTCAAGAGTCCGGTGTGACAGACAGCCAAACACATAGACACGCCGAAGACCCCAGGGTACCCATCAAACTAGCTTGTCCCCAGATCAACAACACAGCGAAACATGTGATTTTACTAAAATAATCACTTACTCATAACTAGCTGGATAACTAGCATAACTAGCTCAACACCTGGAACTCATAACTAATACTCATACCACTAATTACTCATAATAACTCATAATTACTTCTGTAATTACTCATGCCAATACTTACTCAAAATAATGTAATATCCCAATCTTCACCCCTTATGCAAATCGAAGCACCCCGGACAACCCACAACCAATATCAACCACTGTAGCCGCCTTCCCCTCCAGGTAGCCACACACAGCCACATACATCTCCCTCCACGTCACACAAGACAACAGCCAACGAGTGTGTCCACCACACAGAAACCTTTGGCAATGCAACAACCGAACTCCCAGACAACCAACAACAAAACCCAATCCATCTCCATGGCTCATCAAGCAGTTCCAACTTAATCCAGCTTCACATACCGATTTCCCCAAAAACTCGTGAAACTTCACCCCCATTTTGGAAAAACCCTGGACTAAACCCTGACACCCTAAATAGCTTCAGACCCATCTCCAATCTACCCTTTCTGTCAAAAGTTTTGGAACGTGCTGTGGCCACTCAACTCAAATATCACCACTCTGCCAATAACCTGTATGAAACATCCCAATCCGGATTCTGCTCCAGCCACAGTACTGAAACTGCTCTCCTCAAAATCACCAGCGACCTTTTCTCTCCTCTGATGCCGGCAACCTCAACATTTTCATCCTCCTCACCTCAACGCCTCTTTTGACATCATCTATCACGCCATCCTCCTCACCCTGTTTAGACCAGCTTGTGCCTATTAAACCCAAATCAGTTCACTCCCAAGCTTCACATGGACCACCTACTACTCTCAAATTATCCACTCTGGCTCCGGAATCCCAAAAGCACTCTTCTCTACAATAAACAAACTAAATAAACAAACTTTACAACGTGAACAAACTCCTCAGCTCCCTGGATACCACCACCTTGCTCCACACACCTGTTGGTGCACACCTGTGCACTCACACCTGGTGCCACCTGCACCCTCCTTCCTTCCTGGACCATTCATCCAAAGCAAAATTGACAGCATCTACAACAGCTTAATCACCACAATTCACTCCCCCTTAAGGTGTCCCCCAAGGTTCCGTTCTTGGCCCCCTCCTCTTCGTCCTGTACCTATCCCCCCTTGGTCACTTAATCCGTCATGCACCATAGCCAATGCACCATGGTCTCCAATTCCACTGCTTCACCGATGACATCCAGCTTTTTCATCTCCACCAAATCGTGCTCCACCACCACCCACTCTATCCTGACAAACTGCCTAACTGAAATAAAATTCTAGCTTCAGATCAGCTTCCTCGAACTTAACTACGCTAAATCTGAATTAATCTTCATTCCCCCCAACATCGATGGTTTCCCAGTATCCACATCCGGAATCTTGGCATCATCATTGACCAAAACCCTCTCCTTTGAAAAATACACTAAACAGATCATAAAGACCTTAAACCTTAATCATAAAAACTGAAAAATGCTTCGCCATGGAATAGTCCACCACTCATGTAAATAATCATAAGAGTTCTGCGAAACATCTCCATCTTTAAAACTTAGCCAACCAAATTTAAACCACATGTTTTCCCCCCAAAAAACAAGTCACATTCTTTGTATATTGCCAACATTGTTCATCGTTTAAGTATCATCCAGACCTAAATTTTTATAAACCATCAACTTGTAGATGCATTTATTTATATCCCATTAACCCAAGAACTCTCAATTGCTTGGTTATATTTTAGTAATGTCATATATCCATATTTCTTTTCCAAAATGTTCCTGATATACACATTAATCCCATCTGTCTTTGTTTCCAGATCAACTCAAATCAGGAAATCAACACAAATCCTTATTACCTCCAATCAATTCAAAATTAAATCAACAATTCAAAACCAGATCGGATCAGCGATCAGAAATCACTTTTCCAATCAACACATTCCAAGCAACAATTCATTCAAAGACCAAGCTTAAAAACACAACTCTCATCTTACTGTGACAAATAAGCAACCAACCTACTTCACACTAAACAAATAACTTTTCATCACCCCTTTCTTCTCCACCGCCTCTTACACTTAAACAGATCATAATTACTCACTCATACACTGTTGCCCATCACCCAGTTGCCCCAGACCCAAACACAGGTTTGAAATCCCAGTAGGTTGTTCTTCAATCCCAACCATCATGTGATCCCAACATCTCTCCATTTATTTCGTTCCTCATGGGGTTGGTGTTTTATGGCCTTTACCTCTTACCCAATCACACTGCACATTATTCCCCGTCCTTGATGGATAATTTTACATCCAGATGGGCACAGCATCCCATTTTTGGCGACCCAGCCCTAAAACAAGCCCCTGGACTCCTTGCAGGCTGGACCAAAACCCCCGGACGAAGTTGCATCCCCAAACCCGTCCATATAAACTCCATTGTTGTCCTGTTCATCTCTCTGTGTTACATTTACATTTTGTGACTCACAGCTCCTGCCTCCATGGAACAATGACGCCTGAGCACTCAATTAGCCCTCCCAGTACCAAAGACTTACAATCAGACCGACAGACAGACAAATAACAGAGGCATGTCGCCAGCCCCAGCACAGGACATCCCCTTTCCGGGCAGGTACAATATAATCCACAGCATCGAAATGCCAATTTCTATCCGGGGCCTCGCAAAGCCAAAATCCATGCATGCGTGCTCCATCATGCAACCCGATCTGTACTCGGTGCGCCCGGCGCCCCCTATAATCAGTGAGTTATAATAACCACAATATCTCTGGCACCCAACTCGTGATACCACAATTTAATCCACGTTACTTGCATCTCTTCATCCTCACAAATGTCCTCCATTTAACGTGACTCAAATCCATCTCAAATCCCCACCGCTCGGCCCGGTTAAATTAAATTCCAAGCGTACTGTATTCTCTGTCCACTAATTATGTACATGATTTTGGTTTTACCCACAATATAATGTCCCGATATTCTCCAGATTTAAGTCCTATATATCCTGTCGTTAAAGCAACACCCTGTAGACTGACTCCGCCTGTCGTTCTTCCAAGGTTAGTGAATTACCTCTGACCTTTCCCTTGCATATCTCGAACAAAGGTCAACTAAACTTTAAAAGGTCAAACTTCGAATTGGGGTAACCAGCGCTTTATTTTTCCGCAAATAATACAAGTCCGGCGTCATTCCCTGCAAGAACCACATCCAGACAGACAAATGACCCTTATTGAGGCTCTACATCGCAAAATGCTAGCTCCTACGAATCCAACAACCGTCACACTTCGTCCAAGGACCTTCCGTACGAGGCGTGCTTCACAATGCCCATCGCACATCCTTCCTCGTTCGCACAACGCTTCATCAACGCACCTCCTCGCGCCCACACCTTGGCACAAGCCACACCACATACCGACAGTTGAAACCTCGACCGTCCTCCTTCCTCGGATCAGCGTTCTGTTGAAAACGTGACATTTCTGCCTACCTCAATCAGAGATCTCTCTGAATCTCATTTATTCGCACTGTATCTCACTTACTGTATGAACAAGACTTTTTGGCTCCGGAAATTAATTACTCTGTCTTGAAATCGTTTAATTTAACCATCCTAAATAAATCCATCCATATAAATCCATCTTAAATAACGTATTCGTCCTGTGACATTGCCTGGCATATATGTCGCAGCCGGCCACTATTCCGACATGGCTCATGACTCATGTCTAATTCTGACAAGAAGATGAAGGATGAAGGACATGACATGAAGAAGAAGATTCTGACAAGATACTGACATGTGAACGTCCGACATCCAGCAAAGTCGAAATGACCCACAATGCATTTGGGCACACACTTCCTCTGAGAGTGGGCGAGTTATCGCCGGCACTCTGAGCAACCTCATCGCACCCGACCCCAAAATGCACTATATGACACCAATTTCAAAGGTGAGCTGCCTCAGCGATACATCCCACACATACAATCCACAATATCTGCCATTGAATGAACTCTTCAATTCAAGTAAAACACACATATTGATTCGAATTCTGCAACCATCTCCAAGAAACCGCTTCATATCAACAGTAGATCGACAAGGGCACTCCGGGTGCTTTCCTGACCCGATTTATATCAATTCGCTTCCCAAACAACTCCCAAACAGATGAAAATCCGGACTCAGTTCAGGACCTCGCCTGTTCTCTCGGATAGACGTTAAAATGGACATTCCCGGCCTGAATTTCCCCCAAGTCGAGCAGATCGCTTACAAAGTTTCACACCGAAACCCTCTGCTTTGCACATGACACACAGACAAACACATTGGCCAGACACACACGTCAATTAACATCCCAATATACATTCATTCCTCATTCATGTTACGTCTCTCATTCAAGGAAAAGGATTTTTTGGGACGGGTTTGGACGGGGGGTGGGTTGAGGTGGAAAGGGGAGGCAGGGCGGGGGGTGTTGGGGTGTTGCCTAGAGCCCCGGGGCTGAGCTCAGGTCTTGGGGGGGGGTTGGGGGCATGGTGGCTACCTCCCCTTTCGCGGGGTCTTGGTCCGGATTATGGACGAGCGGCATTAGCCGCTGATTTGCTTGCTTAACTACCTCCTTAATTGTTTTGTCCTGGCCCATTTCCTGTGAGCTTATTTATTTTCTCTTGTCCACCAGGTCCTGGCCTGCTTCTATCTGGACCTTCTAAGTTCACCACAGCCCATCTTTCCCTGGCATGCAATGGCATACCCCATCTTGTCTCTGGGCTGTTCCTTCCTGGAAAGTTCTCGGCCTGGCTCGACCTCACTTTCCCCCCTTCCCTTTTACCGAACGTTATCTTCACCGATATCCTGCGCAAATCCTTTTACTGGCCATGTTCCTATGGCCTTCTATGTTCCTATGGCTTTCTATCTAAGTTTAGCCACAGCCCTTCGTTCCCTGGCATGCAATGGCATACCCCATCTTGTCTCTGGGCTGTTCCTTCCTGGAAAAATCTTGGCCACCTGGTTTCAGCCTATATGGCTGTCCGACCTCATTTTCCCCTCCTGGTGCTAACTGTAACTTTAAGCTTACTGTTAAGTCCTTACTTGTTTATCCTTACTTGTTTATCCTGGCTTTAACAAAACCACGTCATTCTGAGGCCTAAATGAGCCTTTACTTACAATTCTGTTCGAGTGCAGACAGCGGGGAAGACAAGGAGACTGAACCCGCTCGAAGGAGGAAGGTACGAATTTGGAATAATAGCCCTCTGATATAAAACAACTCCCACCTTTAATCAAATCAACGTGCCGGCGCCGGCCTCAGGTCAGCCTTCCTCCTGTCCATCGGGCTCCGTTTCCCGTCCTCCGCGTCTGTTGACACCCCACTCCTGGTACCATCTGTGAAGAATCAGCTCTTCGTTTGCCAAAGAAGTCCACAATAGCCTGGAATGGCGCAGCTTTATTAAAGAACCAACTTATACAGATCCGGAGGAGGCCAAGACATCTATAGCAAGAGCCAGTCTCATGCCACGTCAAGCCTTCCTGCCAACGCATTGATTCTCATTCACTTATATACGAATACGATTTATCAGAAAAATCTCCGAGAGAACGAAGCGACTGGCGAGAGTCCCTCCCACCGTTATCATTCGGGGGAGTCAGCCTTTCCTTTATCATTTGGACCAATTGTTTTTCTGGGCTCCGAGAAAACAGAACTGTAACTCACAAAGAGAAGAGTGTATGCTTAGCCAAACAAACCCATATATTTTATGGGTTTGTGTACATGAGTAATCCAAAGCATGTTTATACAGAGTCATGCGTTGCTGAGATTAAAACAAAATATATATGGTTAACGATCATGTCATTCTACTAGCATTACGCTAAAACAAGCGCATGTGGGCGTGGTTTTACGACCAGCCTGGAAAAAAGCACACATACAGTTTGTTCAGCATGACCTCATTTTAAGCCTTTCCTCATCCAAAACTAAAACGAAGCAAAAACCCTTTATTTACTTTATGAAAATAGCATTTCTAGACAACATTTAAATCATAACACATTACGCCTAACGTCTATAACTGAACTTTAGGCAATAACAAATCTACTACTTGACATATATATATATATATATATATATATATATATATATATACATATATATATACATACATACATACATACATACATACATACATACATACACACACACACATATATAGTGCATTCAGATAGTATTGAGACCCCTTCACTTTTTTCACATTTTGTTATGTGAAACCTTTTGCTTTGCTGAAATCGTTTAAATTCATTTATCCCTCACCAATCTACACTCAATACCCCATAATGACAAAGAGAAAACAGGATTTTAGAAAGTTTTGCAAATTTATTAAAAAGAAAAACCTGAAATATCACATTGACATAAGTATTCAGACCCTTTGCTATGACACTTGAAATTTAGCTCAGGTGCCAAACATTTCTCCTGATCATCTTTGAGATGTTTGTACACCTTGATTGGAGTCCATCTGTGGTAAATTCAATTGATTGGACATGATTTGGAAAGACACACACCTGTCTATATAAGGTCTCACAGCTGACAATGAATATCAGAGGAAAAACCAAGCCATGAGGTCGAAAGAACTGCCTGCAGAGCTCAGAGACAGGATTGTGTCGAGGCACAGATCTGGGGAAGCCTACAAAAAATTTTCTGCTGCATTGAAGGTTCCCAAGAGCACAGTGGCCTCCATAATTCTTAAATGGAAGAAGTTTGGAACAACCAGGACTCTTCCTAGAGCTGGCCGCCCGGCCAAACTGAGCAATCGGGGGAGAAGGGCCTTGGTAAGAGAGGTGAACAAGAACCCGATGGTCACTCTGGCTGAGCTCCAGAGATCCTGTGTGGAGATGGGAGAAACTTCCAGAAGGACAACCATCACTGCAACACTCCACCGATCTGGGCTTTATGGCAGAGTGGCCAGACGGAAGCCTCTCCTCAGTGAAAGACACATGAAAGCCCGCTTGGATTTTGCAAAAAAAGCACCTAATGGACTCTCAGGTTGTGAGAAACAAGATTCTGTGGTCTGATGAAGCCAAGATTGAACTGTTTGGCTTCCGTCTGGCCACTCTGCCATAAAGCCCAGATCGGTGGAGTGTTGCAGTGATGGTTGTCCTTCTGGAAGTTTCTCCCATCTCCACACAGGATCTCTGGAGCTTAACCAGAGTGACCATCGGGGTCTTGGTCACCTCTATTACCAAGGTTGGACCAAAGTCTCCCCCCACCCCACCCTCCGTTCATGCCCCAGGTGTGGGACTTAAGGTCACAGGGGTCAAATCTGATTTTTTTTTTTTTACTCAATATTTGCTATTGGGTCATTCCCTGTGGAACTTTATGCCATATTTACCTCCGCCACCAAAGGTGGATGGAGTTTATGTTTTCACCCCTGTCTGTCTGTCTGTTTGTCCGTTTGGTTGTCCATTTCTGAACAAAATAACTCAAACAGTTGTGGACAGATTCGGACGAAATTTGGCAGAGATGTAGCGTATGGGACAACGACGAAATGTGTAGATTTTGGTGAAGATCCGGATTCGGATCCGGCTACTAGAATTTTAAAAGTGATTCTTCACCATTGGGAGATTGGGCCAAAAACGATACATAGCAGGATATCTCAAAGATCTATGGACGGATTTGGAGGAAACTTGGTGGACCGGTTGAGTGTCTGACAATGACGCTTCAATTCGATTTTTGTGAAGATCTGAATATGGATTCGGATATGAGAATTATTAAATTTTTTAAGTGAGTCTTCACCATTGGGAGGAAGGGCCAAGAACGATACATAGCAGGATATCTCAAAATGTTCTGGATGGATTTGGGCGAAACTTGTTGGATGGGTTGTGTGTGTGACAAGGAAGAATCTGTTCAATTTTGGTGAAGATCCGCTTCCGGATCGAGATAGTGGAATTTTTTACGTGATTCTTCACCATTGAGTGATATGACCAACCAGGTGGAGGTATGTATGCTCTCTACTGAGTGCCGTTCTAGTTCAAATCTGCTTTAGGTGGGAAGCATGGGGATTTGCATTGGCACACCATCGACTTCGCTCCAGTTGGAATTTTCCTTCATTTTTCAGGTGTTCATGTGAAACGCGAACAGGAATAATCAATAACAACAACAACATGCATTTTAAGGCCATTTTCCCTGCTAGAGCGGGGGTTAGCCTTGCGGTCCCCATGACAATCTTCTCCATTTTGCCCTATTTTCTGCATCTCTCCTTGTTAACCCCCTTGCCCGCATTTCTTTTTCCACCATCTTTAGCCAAGTCTTTCTCAGTCTTCCCCGTCCTCTACTTCCTTCCACATCCATTTCCATCACTCTTCTCAACCAGTCACTTTCATCCTTCCTCAACACATGACCAAACCATCTCAACCTGTTCCTCTTCGCGAACAGGAATAATCGAAGCCATTAATTTATGGATGATAACCCCAGAGGAATATGTATAGCAATGTAATGAGATATGAATATGAACAGCGATGAAGACTTAGAATTGGAATTCCCAGAGGAGTATCCTTCTAATCTGGTTTCAAGCAGCACTGCAAAGGATTCCGATGCTGAGGTTCTGGAAACCAGGCCAGTCAAATAATTAACTTGTTGCAATCTCATGGAAGTTGCTGCAAATTCTGCCAATGAGAAGGCAGTGCCGTATAAAATCCCACAACTATGAAGAAACCCCCCTCCCCCCTCCCCTCCTCCCCCTCCCCCCTCTCCCCCACCTCCCTCTTCTCCACCCCCCTCTTCTCCCCTCCCCCCCCCTCTCCTCCCCTCCCCCCCGTTCTCTTCCCCTCCCCTCCCCCCCCTCTCCCCCTCCTTGTATCAAGCTGTCGTGACATAGATTTATACGATTGGTTTGCAATTTAAGCTTCTAATCCTGAGATACCAGTGCAAAACCCGCATTATTTTTTTTTTTTTTTTTTTTACTTTTCAAAATGGCGATTCTTGACTTAAGTGCACTTGTTCCATTTGTTCTTTAAAACGGACATGCCAGTAATATAGGAAGTTGTAAAATTGCTTCTTCAGCCACACCTTGGTTGCTTCGGTTAGTTCCTTGTCGTTGGCAAATTGGAGGCATGCAGGTGCGACGTCAAATGTCAAAACAGATTAGAGTCGTCGTGGGCCTTCCACCGAGGTGAGGGGTTGGAGGTGCGGTTGCTCCAGATGCTTGAAGTCGCATGCACAACATGGGCCTTGCTGTCCTGAAGGAGTACACTGTTGGTCAACATTTCTCAGTGTTGGTCATTAATGGCTTATGATGGGAATTTTTGCACAAGGCTCTCCTAATATTCACCTGTGATTGTACTTTTGTGATACATGCAGTCAATCAGGAGGGTGGCCTTGCCATCCCAGAAAAATTGAGGCCATGATTGTGATGGCTGAGGACTGGGTGCGAAATTTCTTGTGTGGCCGTG
Organism: Myxine glutinosa; assembly: GCF_964187855.1. NCBI lineage: Eukaryota > Metazoa > Chordata > Myxini > Myxiniformes > Myxinidae > Myxine > Myxine glutinosa. The sequence goes on from NC_136261.1 coordinate 32,796,192, forward strand.
ATCCAATTTAATAACAATTTAGTTTCCGGATCCCAGTGGTGAAGGCTCATTTGATCAGCATTTACCGAACGATCACAAAAGTCGTCTGGATCGGCATTGAACAGTTTAAGAAGCTCACGGCCATTGCTGCCGATAGTTGGTGCCCAGGTTTCAGAAGACCCATCGTCCAATGTCGCTGAGGCTTTTGGACATTCCCAAGTGTTCATGGATGTTGGTGGAAATTCCAACATCTGTTTCTGATTTCTTACGACCTTAACACGTTGATCTTCCACGACCAGTGCCTCAACCTTGAGGCAACGGTATGTGGGTCTTTTAGTCGCCTCTTCCGCCCATTCAGACTTTGGTGGCATCTTCAACGGATTCCCATCCATGCTTAAGACGTAGATTGCATTCGGGTATGAAGGATACCAGGAAACATCACAAACGTGGCATGGGGAGGTAGAATGATAGCTAGTAGAGCAGGGTACGAGTCTGTCTGAGGTTTCATTGTATTCAACAGATGAATTGGTACAAAATTGGATTTTGCCAAAAATGAATTCTTGGATTTTTCAACACATTTCTTTGTTCGGATCACTGTGTTGTGATAAGTTCGGACTTGGGAGTCGAGAAGGTCGCCATCATGTGGAGGACGTTTCATTCCTGGAACTGGTTAATTTTAAGTCCGAGGGTGTGTGGGCGGCTGGCGGAGCACATTCCTTGGTACACGAAGGTTTCTTTTTGGCACAGGCATTCCAGTGTACTCCGCTTGTGCCAACAGAGCACAGAGTGCTTGCGTAGGACTAGTTGAACCATTGAGAAATGCAATTGCCTGGGTGCTCTCTGCCCACCTCCTGAATGATTTGCTTGTGAATGTTAACTCGTTTCACAGGAGTCGAGGCCTGAGCTCGGTGCGCGAGCAGCGGGCCGTGCCAGTGTAAACGCTATCGCTCCCAGTCACCTCGAGCTAAAACGAACGGTGCCGTATTATGAATGGTGTGGGGCTAGAGTGCCTCTGACGAATAATATAGTCCAAGTCGATGAATTTTACTTGAAAATAGGGAGGGAGAAGGAAAGGAGAAAGCCAATTTTGGCATTATCGGCTTGCCCTATGACAGATGGTCCTAATTGTTTTCGATCCTTTAACCTCATCTTCCAATGACCGGCCTCTTCTGTTCCGATATGAGGTAACCTTCCACATCGTGAAAGCGATGAGATCATACGCTGGCAAGGTTCCCTTTTATTAACCGCAGCTGGGATGCTCTCAGCCTGGCATTGAGCAGCGAGTGCCAGGCTCGAGAGCACCGCTGCCGCCATGCCTGCTCAGGCTGTCCCTCAATATTAATTTGTTTAGGAATGCTGCCAAATGATGCTCCGATGAAATACCTGTGTATGACCATGCAAAGAAACAGTCTGGTTTCATCAAAACTATTGCATCAAATGCCAGCATGTGGACTCTAAAAAATGGAAATCTGTTTTTAATGTCGGGTTTTATGCCATTTTGGCCTTTTATTTGAAGGGTGGCCTAATCTTGTGATTTCGACCGGCTCACTTAACCATCTCTTCTGGTCCTTCTTTCTTTCTTTTTTTTTAGTGAGGACATCAAGGCTGATATGATTGTGCGGGTGATGGAAGTTCTCATCAAGACGAGCCAGAACGCTGACACGCCGGCTGCTCCCGGTGAGCCCGATACGCCGGCAATGCGGAATATAGTACATCGCTCGCGTATCAGTTCAGATGAAACTAGAACGGCACTCAGTAGAAAGCATACCTCCACCTGGTTGGCCATATCACTCAATGGTGAAGAATCGCTTAAAAAATTAAATAATTCTCATATCCGAATCCATATTCAGATCTTCACCAGAATCGAATCGATTCTTCCTTGTCAGACACACAAACTGTCCAACAAGTTTCGTCCAAATCCATTCATAACTTTTTGAGATATCCTGCAATGTATTGTTTTTGACCCATATCTCCCAATGGTGAAGAATCACTTTTAAAATTCTACGATTCGGATCCAGATCTTTACCAAAATCGAACCGATTCTTCCTTGTCACGCACACAACCGATCCACCAAGTTTTGTCCAAATCCGTCCACATCTTTTTGAGATATCCCGCTATGTATCGTGTTTGGCCCTATCTCCCAATGGTGAAAAATCATTTTAAAAATTAAAAAATTATCATATCCGAATTCATATTCAGATCTTCACCAAAATCGAATAGAATTGTCCTTCTCAGGCACCCAACTGTTCCACCAAGTTTTGTCCAAATCTGTCCACAACGTTTTGAGATATCCTGCTATGTATTGTTTTTGGCCATATCTCCCAATGGTGAAGAATCACTTTAAAAATTCTGCCATTCGGATCCAGATCTTCACCAAAATCGAATCGAATCGTCCTTGTCACACACACAACCGATCCACCAAGTTTTGTCCAAATCTGTCCACAACATTTTGAGACATCCTGCTATGTATCGTTTTTGGCCATATCTCCCAATGGTGAAGAATCACTTTAAAAATTCTAGTAGCCGGATACGGATCCGGATCTTCACCAAAATCTAACAATTTCGCTCTCGTCTCATACGCTACATCTCTGCCAAATTTTGTCCGAATGGGTGCACATCTTTTTGAGATATTTTGTTCACAAACAAACAGAGACTGACACACAGGGGTGAAAACATAACCTCCAACCACCTTTGGTGACGGAGGTAAAGAACGATTTATTATGTTTTTTATTTTATTTTTAATTTTTTAATAAGCTGTTTTCTTTTGTATGTAAACGAGACAAAGCCAGAGAGGTATTGCTGAGTGATGCTTTTCTAGAGACTGGAGAATTACCTTGATGAAGTGGGCATTGTTGTCATTTAATAATAATAATAATTCATTTATTTTGTATAGCGCTTTTCCAGAAGCCCAAAGGCGCTTTGACAGAGTGGCAAACATAATGCATAACAATACATGAAAACAACAATTGCAAAAAGACAAGAATCAATAGGGAAATATTTAAAGCAAAAGGAGGGAGAAGGAGAAGTGATAGTCAGGGGTTAAATGCTGTGGGTTGAATGTTGAATGCAGTGTTGAACAGGTGGGTCTTTAGTGATGTTTTGAATGTGGTGAGTGAGGAGGAGTCTCTGATGGTGTGAGGTAGTGAGTTCCAGAGGGTGGGAGCAGCGATGGAGAAGGCCCTGTCCCCCCAGGATCTGAATTTGGTCCGGATGGGGGGGTCAGGAGGTTGGTACCAGCAGAGCGGAGGTTGCGGGTGGGAGTGTGTCTGGAGAGGAGGTCAGCCAGGTAGGATGGGGCCAGGTTATGGAGGGCTTTGTATGTCAAGAGGAGGATTTTGTACTGGATTCTCTGGGGGATGGGGAGCCAGTGAAGCTTGTAAAGGACGGGGGTGATGTGGTCACGGGTCCGGGAATGGGTGAGTAGACGGGCAGCGGTTGGGTTTGAAGAAATTTACCTGGTTGGGTCTCAACAATTTCTTGTTGCCATCTTCTTCAGCTGTGTCACTGCATTCGGTGAATGTTGCTGCCTGTTTCGCAAGCGGCTTGCGTGCCCTTTTGAGCTCATTAAAATGCAATTTTGCGTGTTTGAGTATTGCGTTGCTGTCACGTAGGCCGGGGGATTTTGCATTAACTAATGATCTCAGGCGTTGAGGCCTGCCAGCCACGCAGAGGGCAGTCACGGCGGCAGGTGGTCACGTACGGCGACGGCCCTACGTTTCGAGTCTTGCTCGATCCTGGCACTCGCTGGCACAGATTTCGGAAGCAGTAATCTCCTTGTACGCCCGGAGAGCGATGGGGGGGATGGGTAGCGTGAGGCAGGAACGGGAATGAAGTCACCACTCATTGATTTAACTTCATATTAACTCGGAGCCTCCATTAAAACAATTCCTGCTGTAAAAGCTCCAGGCCTGCTCAAAACTCCTCAATCACACGGCCGCAGCCTTGCTCTCGCTCTCTGGCCACAGCCTTGCTCTCGCTCTCTGGCCGCAGCCTTGCTCTCGCTCTCTGGCAGCGGCGATGGGTTTGCCAGCTCGCATTGTGCGCCTCAGTGGCTCCAACACCACCGTTTTGCTTTTGTGTTGAAGAGTTTATGATATAGTTTGATAATTGTGCATTATGAGGAATGCAAATGAAGCTAAGCAGCAAGAGATGCGTGTGTGTGCTTATTATGTTGGGGAAGATTAGGAATTCCGAGGGAGCGCAGTTGGTGGTTGGGTTCGCATGCAACACGGGGATGCTGCAGTATTTGTTGTTTCAGGTAAGGCTTCAATGCCCTTGGTGGGTCCAAGGAGGGTCTACTGCTGCCACATGCACAATTATAGTTCATGCCACCATGCCCACATACAGCCACGGCATTTACAAAAATGTATTGTTGTTATGTTGCTATAATATCGTTCCTTATCGATACTTTGCTCATATTGCCAGTTTCACAATCGATCATCCCTGCCATTTGTGACACGTCGCCCCTCGTTTTTCTCTCCACTTCGACATATTGCACGTCGTGTCCTTCGGGCTGGATCTCCACGGCTTCCCGTGCTCTCTTCTTCTCTGTACTTTGCTTCGTTTCCTGTGTGTGCGGCATTGCGGAGAAAGGGAGTCGGACGGAAAACAAAAATAAAAAGCGAGAAGGCAGACTCGCAATGACATCATAGACACTGCATGGAGCCGTCTGGTTATGAGCCCACCCGCTCTTTCACCCTTTGTGGGCATCGGAACTGCCCACTGCGTCATCGGGGCACAGGGTGCACCTGCACGGACTGTTTGCTTTGCTGGGCCTGAATTTGCTGGACGAAGGAAAAGCATATCCTTCAGGCAGTTGTTTTTGTTACGTGCAAAACGAGATTCTCCCTTCGAATTCAATGTGTTTGTGAAGGTGATGCGTGGGGAGGCCCCACCCCCATGGAGACAAGTGGGTAATTTGGGAAAATGTGAAACTCAATTAGAAAGGTAAAAAGACAAATATTTAATACCTTACTGTGATCAATGACATACAACCTGATAAAGCATACCTCATAATATTTACACTGTATGTACAACCTGATAAAGCATAACTGATAATATTTACACTGTATGTACAACTGATAAAGAAAACCTAATAATATTTACACTGTATGTACAACCTGATAAAGCATAACTGATAATATTTACACTGTATGTACAACCTGATAAAGCATAACTGATAATATTTACACTGTATGTACAACTGATAAAGAAAACCTAATAATATTTACACTGTATGTACAACCTGATAAAGCATAACTGATAATATTTACACTGTATGTACAACCTGATAAAGCATAACTGATAATATTTACACTGTATGTACAACTGATAAAGAAAACCTAATAATATTTACACTGTATGTACAACCTGATAAAGCATAACTGATAATATTTACACTGTATGTACAACCTGATAAAGCATACCTGATAATATTTACACTGTATGTACAACTGATAAAGCATACCTAATAATATTTACACTGTATGTACAACCTGATAAAGCATAACTGATAATATTTACACTGTATGTACAACCTGATAAAGCATAACTGATAATATTTACACTGTATGTACAACTGATAAAGAAAACCTAATAATATTTACACTGTATGTACAACCTGATAAAGCATAACTGATAATATTTACACTGTATGTACAACCTGATAAAGCATACCTAATAATATTTACACTGTATGTACAACCTGATAAAGCATACCTGATAATATTTACACTGTATGTACAACCTGATAAAGCATAACTGATAATATTTACACTGTATGTACAACCTGATAAAGCATACCTAATAATATTTACACTGTATGTACAACCTGATAAAGCATAACTGATAATATTTACACTGTATGTACAACCTGACAAAGCACACCTAATAATATTTACACTGTATGTACAACCTGATAAAGCATAACTGATAATATTTACACTGTATGTACAACCTGATAAAGCATACCTAATAATATTTACACTGTATGTACAACTGATAAAGCATACCTAATAATATTTACACTGTATGTACAACTGATAAAGAATACCTAATAATATTTACACTGTATGTACAACCTGATAAAGCATACCTAATAATATTTACACTGTATGTACAACCTGATAAAGCACACCTAATAATATTTACACTGTATGTACAACCTGACAAAGCATAACTGATAATATTTACACTGTATGTACAACCTGATAAAGCATAACTGATAAATATTTACACTGTATGTACAACCTGACAAAGCACACTTAATAATATTTACACTGTATGTACAACCTGACAAAGCATACCTAATAATATTTACACTGTATGTACAACCTGATAAAGCATAACTAATAATATTTACACTGTATGTACAACCTGATAAAGCATAACTGATAATATTTACACTGTATGTACAACCTGACAAAGCATAACTGATAATATTTACACTGTATGTACAACCTGACAAAGCACACTTAATAATATTTACACTGTATGTACAACCTGACAAAGCATACCTAATAATATTTACACTGTATGTACAACCTGATAAAGCATAACTGATAATATTTACACTGTATGTACAACCTGACAAAGCATACCTAATAATATTTACACTGTATGTACAACCTGACAAAGCATAACTGATAATATTTACACTGTATGTACAACCTGACAAAGCATACCTAATAATATTTACACTGTATGTACAACCTGACAAAGCATACCTCATAATATTTACACTGTATGTACAACCTGATAAAGCATAACTGATAATATTTACACTGTATGTACAACCTGACAATGCATACCTAATAATATTTACACTGTATGTACAACCTGATAAAGCATAACTGATAATATTTACACTATGTACAACCTGACAAAGCATACCGAATAGTTACACTGTATGTACAACCTGACAAAGCATACCTAATAATATTTACACTGTATGTACAACCTGACAAAGCATACCTAATAATATTTACACTGTATGTACAACCTGACAAAGCATACCTAATAATATTTACACTGAATGTACAACCTGATAAAGCATACCTAATAATATTTACACTGTATGTACAACCTGATAAAGCATAACTGATAATATTTACACTGTATGTACAACCTGAAAAAGCATAACTAATAATATTTACACTGTATGTACAACCTGATAAAGCATACCTAATAATATTTACACTGTATGTACAACCTGATAAAGCATACCTAATAATATTTACACTGTATGTACAACCTGACAAAGCATACCTAATAATATTTACACTGAATGTACAACCTGACAAAGCATACCTAATAATATTTACACTGTATGTACAACCTGACAAAGCATACCTAATAATATTTACACTGTATGTACAACCTGATAAAGCATACCTAATAATATTTACACTGTATGTACAACCTGACAAAGCATACCTAATAATATTTACACTGTATGTACAACCTGACAAAGCATACCTAATAATATTTACACTGTATGTACAACCTGATAAAGCATACCTAATAATATTTACACTGTATGTACAACCTGACAAAGCATACCTAATAATATTTACACTGTATGTACAACCTGACAAAGCATACCTAATAATATTTACACTGAATGTACAACCTGATAAAGCATAACTGATAATATTTACACTGTATGTACAACCTGACAAAGCATACCTAATAATATTTACACTGAATGTACAACCTGATAAAGCATACCTAATAATATTTACACTGTATGTACAACCTGACAAAGCATACCTAATAATATTTACACTGTATGTACAACCTGACAAAGCATACCTAATAATATTTACACTGTATGTACAACCTGACAAAGCATAACTGATATTTACACTGTATGTACAATGTGACAAAGCATACCGAATAATATTTACACTGTATGTACAATGTGACAAAGCATACCGAATAATATTTACACTATGTACAACCTGACAAAGCATACCTAATATTTACACTGTATGTACAATGTGACAAAGCATACCGAATAATATTTACACTATGTACAACCTGACAAAGCATACCTCATAATATTTACACTGTATGTACAACCTGACAAAGCATAACTGATATTTACACTGTATGTACAATGTGACAAAGCATACCGAATAATATTTACACTGTATGTACAATGTGACAAAGCATACCGAATAATATTTACACTATGTACAACCTGACAAAGCATACCTAATATTTACACTGTATGTGCAATCTGACAAAGCATACCTAATATTTACACTGTATGTGCAATCTGACAAAGCATACCTAATATTTACACTGTATGTGCAATCTGACAAAGCATACCTAATATTTACACTGTATGTGCAATCTGACAAAGCATACCTAATATTTACACTGTATGTGCAATCTGACAAAGCATACCTAATATTTACACTGTATGTGCAATCTGACAAAGCACACCTAATATTTACACTGTATGTACAACCTGACAAAGCATACCTAATCTTTACACTGTATGTACAACCTGACAAAGCATACCTAATCTTTACACTGTATGTACAACCTGACAGCATACCTAATAATATTTACACTGTATGTACAACCTGACAAAGCATACCTAATAATATTTACACTGTATGTACAACCTGACAAAGCATACCTAATCTTTACACTGTATGTACAACCTGACAAAGCATACCTAATAATTACACTGTATGTACAACCTGACAAAGCATGGACCTACCTCATCTTTACACGATGTACAATAATGTTTACACTGTATGTGCAATCTGACAAAACATAACTAATATTGACACTGTATATACAACAACAACAACAACAACATGCATTTTAAGGCCATTTTCCCTGCTAGAGCGGGGGTTAGCCTTGCGGTCCCATGACAATCTTCTCCATTTTGCCCTATTTTCTGCATCTCCCCTTGTTAACCCCCTTGCCCGCATTTCTTCTTCCACCATCTTTAGCCAAGTCTTTCTCGGTCTTCCCCGTCTTCTACTTCCTTCTACATTAATTTCCATCACTCTTCTCAACCAGTCACTTTCATCCTTCCTCAACACATGACCAAACCATCTCAACCTGTTCCTCTTCACAGCATCAATCACAGGCTCTATTCCCATCATCTTTCGCAATTCATCATTTGTCTTCCTCTCTCTCAACGATACTCCGCACATCCATCGAACCATTCGCATTTCCACCCTTTCCAGCCTTCGTTGCTGCTCTACGTTCATTACCCATGTCTCGCTCCCATAAATCATAACACTTCTCACACATGCAGCATACACCTTTCCCTTCAGCTTCAGCGACACTCTCCTCCTCATCAGCACGCCACTCAGTTCCCGAAACTTCTTCCATGCACATCTCACTCGAGCAACCGTTGCCGAGTCTGATCCACCTTCTCCATTCAGCATGTCTCCGAGGTAGCAAAATGTTTTCACACCTTCCAGCTTCACGCCGTCTCCAAGATCCAACTCAACATTTCCTCCATCTGCAGCTCCCTCTGTGCACACCTTACATTTGAATGTAGCTGCCACACTGGTAAATGACCCTCTCAGACCACTACATTTTTGATGAACCCACTCAGCGCACATTGTACATTGAATGGAGTTCACTCCGACACCCTTCCTGCACACAGCACACGGCCACTTCCCAGTTCTTTCCACCTCACCACATGCTTTACCACTTGCCATCACCTTCGTCTTTCCGATATTCACCTTCAGACCTTTTGTCTCCATACATTCCTTCCACTTGTTCATTTTTTCCTCAGTCCATCCAATACTTTCCGCCATCAACACCAGATCATCTGTATACAATAACTCCCACGGTAAACCCTCCTTTACGTTCTGAGCCAGCACCTCCATCACAGCTACAAATAGTAGTGGACTTAGTACCGACGCCTGATGCACTCCCACCTTCACCTCAAACTCACCACTGTTCCCATCCTTCGTCCTTACAGCTGTGCGTGCTCTTTTGTACATTGCCATCACGACTCTGATCAACCATTCCTCCACTCCTAACTTCCTCAATGCCCATGTCAATACTTTGCTTGCAACCCTATCGAATGCTTTCGCCAGATCAACAAACCCAAAAAACAACTTCTTCCTCTTCTCCATGTACTTCTCCTGCAACTGCCTCACAATGAAAAGCGCATCTGTCGTTCCTCTTCCTGGCATAAATCCAAACTGCATTTCGTCGATCTTCACTTTCTTCCTTATCCTCCTCTCCCACACCCTTTCCAATACCTTCATTCCATGCTCCAATAACTTTATCGCTCGGTACGAGCCACACTCCAGAGGGTCACCTTTCCCCTTGTATAGAGGGACGAGGGTACTCAGTTCCCAGTCCACTGGAATGCGGCCTTCTTTCACCACCAGATTACAGATCTCTGTCATTCTCTTCACACCCCAACTTCCTGCTGCCTTCAACATATCTCCCACAACTCCCGTCGGCCCTCCCGCTTTTCCACTCTTCATTGCTTTTATCGCTTCCTCAACTTCCTTCTCAGTTGTCATCTCTGCCGGTCCTAAAACTGGGTTACTCTCTATGTTGCCATCCCATTCATTCTCTGTATTCAACAGCATTTCCATATATCTTTTCCATCTTCCTTTAATTCCATCTGGGTCGACAACGATATGTCCCACTTCATCCTTCAAGCAACTCACCCCCATCACATCACACCTCTCTTTCGCTATGTGCTTTGCAATCCTGAATACTGCTTTCTGACCCTCTTCCGAATCCAAGCGTTCTCCGATCATTTTCCTACATGCCTCCTGCGCCTTTGCTACTTCTTTCTTTGCAGCCTTCCTGGCTGCCTTATAACTTTCATGCTCTGCTGTTTCTGCTCCCGTACCCTTCGCCTTGTGCCACTCCTTGAACTTCTTCCTCTTCTCGTCAATCCTCTTTCCAACTTCATCATCCCACCACCATGTTTCCGAGTGCCTCGGTGGTCCTTTTGTCCATCCACATACCTCACCAACGGCTCCCAACAGACTAGCTTTCATTGACATCCAACCACTTTCAAGCTCAACCACATCATCCTCTACCCTACTCAGCCTCTCTTTTAATGCCTCCCTTACTGTCACCTCTTTCAACCTCCACACCTTCATTCTTGGTTGGTACTTCACCCGCCGAGCTCTCCTCGCACCTTTCACCCTTATGTCGCAGACAACCAAGTGGTGCTGTGAAACAGCCTCGTCCCCCGGGATCACCTTTGTGTCCCGGAGGTGCCCCCTATCTCGCCTACGCACCATCAGGTAGTCAACGGTTGTCGTCGACCCACCTGACGTGTATGTAACAAGCTTATTATCCTCTTTCTGGAACTGAGTATTACAAATCAACAAATCAGCTCCATTAGCAAACTCCAAAATCCTTTCACCTTCTCCATTTCTCACACCATATCCGTAACCCCCATTAACTCCCTCAAAACCATCCATACTCCTTCCCACATGTCCATTCAGGTCTCCTCCTACCACAACAACTTCCTCATCTTGCACGTTTTCCATCAGCTTCTCTATCGCACACCAGAACTTGTCCTTCTCTTCATCGCTTCGACCAACCTGCGGAGCATATCCCGAGATGACGTTCACCAAGAGCTTTCCAATCATCATTTTCACCATCATCAACCTATCACTCACTCTAGTCACACTGACCACACTGTCTACAAACTCCTCAGAAAACAGGACACCAACACCATTCACGCCCTCCAGGCACCCTTGCCACACAAACTTGTATTTCTGTCCCTGCCTACCCTTCACCATTCTCACACCACTTCCCTTCCATCTCGTCTCTTGCACACAACATATGTCTACTCTTCTTCTGACCAATACTTCCACCACTTCTCCTGATCTCCCTGTCATTGTCCCTACATTCCATGTCCCAAACCTCAGAAACCGATCTCCACTTCGGGCTGTACCCTGCCCACATGTAGTTGTAATTGTCATGGTTCTCTTTTTGAGGCAATGTTTTTATGGCCGGATGCCCTTCCTGACGCCAACCCTCTTAGTCGTCTCTTACGACACGCAGGGATACGGTGTACCTATTCTGACCAGGGTACACACTGGGAAACGTTTAAAACATGGAAATTCGGGGGTGGGGGGGGGGGGGGGGGTTATTATCAGTAAGCATAACTGATAATATTTACACTGTATGTACAACCTGACAAAGCATACCTCATAATATTTACACTGTATGTACAACCTGACAAAGCATAACTGATAATATTTACACTGTATGTACAACCTGACAAAGCACACCTAATAATATTTACACTGTATGTACAACCTGATAAAGCATAACTGATAATATTTACACTGTATGTACAACCTGACAAAGCATACCTAATAATATTTACACTGTATGTACAACCTGATAAAGCATAACTGATAATATTTACACTGTATGTACAACCTGACAAAGCACACCTAATAATATTTACACTGTATGTACAACCTGATAAAGCATAACTGATAATATTTACACTGTATGTACAACCTGACAAAGCACACCTAATAATATTTACACTGTATGTACAACCTGATAAAGCATAACTGATAATATTTACACTGTATGTACAACCTGACAAAGCATACCTAATAATATTTACACTGTATGTACAACCTGATAAAGCATAACTGATAATATTTACACTGTATGTACAACCTGATAAAGCATAACTGATAATATTTACACTGTATGTACAACCTGACAAAGCACACCTAATAATATTTACACTGTATGTACAACCTGACAAAGCATACCTCATAATATTTACACTGTATGTACAACCTGATAAAGCATAACTGATAATATTTACACTGTATGTACAACCTGACAAAGCATACCTAATAATATTTACACTGTATGTACAACCTGATAAAGCATAACTGATAATATTTACACTGTATGTACAACCTGATAAAGCATAACTGATAATATTTACACTGTATGTACAACCTGATAAAGCATAACTGATAATATTTACACTGTATGTACAACCTGATAAAGCACACCTAATAATATTTACACTGTATGTACAACCTGATAAAGCATACCTAATAATATTTACACTGTATGTACAACCTGACAAAGCATACCTGATAATATTTACACTGTATGTGCAACCTGATAAAGCATACCTAATAATATTTACACTGTATGTACAACCTGACAAAGCATAACTGATAATATTTACACTGTATGTACAACCTGATAAAGCATAACTGATAATATTTACACTGTATGTACAACCTGACAAAGCATACCTAATAATATTTACACTGTATGTACAACCTGACAAAGCATACCTAATAATATTTACACTGTATGTACAACCTGACAAAGCATACCTAATAATATTTACACTGTATGTACAACCTGACAAAGCATAACTAATAATATTTACACTGTATGTACAACCTGATAAAGCATAATGATATTTACACTGTATGTGCAATCTGACAAAGCATGCCTAATATTTACACTGTACATAAAACCCGACAAAACATAGACCTACCTAATCTTTACACTGTATGTGCAATCTGACAAAGCATACCTAATATTTACACTGTATGTACAATAATGTTTACACTGTATGTGCAATAATATTTACACTGTACATAAAAGCTGACAAAGCATGGACCTACCTAATCTTTACACTGTATGTGCAATCTGACAAAGCATATCTAATATTTACACTGTATGTACAATAATGCTTACACTGTATGTGCAATCTGACAAAGCATACCTAATATTTACACTGTATGTACAATAATGTTTACACTGTATGTGCAATCTGACAAAGCATACCTAATATTTACACTGTATGTACAATAATGTTTACACTGTATGTGCAATCTGACAAAGCATACCTAATATTTACACTGTACATAAAACCCGACAAAGCATGGACCTACCTAATCTTTATACTGTATGAACAATAATGTTTACACTGTATGTACAATAATGTTTACACTGTACGCACAATCTGACAAAGCATACCTAATATTCACACTGTATGTACAATAATGTTTACACTGTATGTGCAATCTGACAAAGCATACCTAATATTTACACTGTACACAAAACCCGACAAAGCATGGACCTACCTAATCTTTATACTGTATGTACAATAATGTTTACACTGTATGTACAATAATGTTTACACTGTACGCACAATCTGACAACGCATACCTAATATTTACACTGTATGTACAATAATGTTTACACTGTATGTGCAATCTGACAAAGCATACCTAATATTTACACTGTATGTACAATAATGTTTACACTGTATGTGCAATCTGACAAAGCATACCTAATATTTACACTGTATGTACAATAATGTTTACACTGTATGTGCAATCTGACAAAGCATACCTAATATTTACACTGTATGTACAATAATGTTTACACTGTATGCGCAATCTGACAAAGCATACCTAATATTTACACTGTATGTACAATAATGTTGACACTGTATGTGCAATCTGACAAAGCATACCTAATATTTACACTGTATGTACAATAATGTTTACACTGTATGTGCAATCTGACAAAGCATACCTAATATTTACACTGTATGTACAATAATGTTTACACTGTATGCGCAATCTGACAAAGCATACGTAATATTTACACTGTATGTACAATAATGTTTACACTGTATGTGCAATCTGACAAAGCATACCTAATATTTACACTGTATGTACAATAATGCTTACACTGTATGTGCAATCTGACAAAGCATACCTAATATTTACACTGTATGTACAATAATGCTTACACTGTATGTGCAATCTGACAAAGCATACCGAATATTTACAATGTATGTACAATAATGCTTACACTGTATGCGCAATCTGACAAAGCATACCTAATATTTACACTGTATGTACAATAATGCTTACACTGTATGCGCAATCTGACAAAGCATACCTAATATTTACACTGTATGTACAATAATGCTTACACTGTATGCGCAATCTGACAAAGCATACCTAATCTTTACACTGTATGTACAATAATGTTCACACCGTATGTGCAATCTGACAAAGCATACCTAATATTTACACTGTATGTACAATAATGCTTACACTGTATGCGCAATCTGACAAAGCATACCTAATCTTTACACTGTATGTACAATAATGTTCACACCGTATGTGCAATCTGACAAAGCATACCTAATATTTACACTGTATGTACAATAATGCTTACACTGTATGCACAATCTGACAAAGCGCACCTAATATTTACACATGTATGTACAATAATGCTTACACTGTATGCGTAATCTGACAAAGCATACCTAATCTTTACACTGTATGTACAATAATGTTTACACTGTATGTGCAATCTGACAAAGCATACCTAATATTTACACTGTATGTACAATAATGTTTACACTGTATGCGCAATCTGACAAAGCATACCTAATATTTACACTGTATGTACAATAATGCTTACACTGTATGCGCAATCTGACAAAGCATACCTAATCTTTACACTGTATGTACAATAATGTTCACACCGTATGTGCAATCTGACAAAGCATACCTAATATTTACACTGTATGTACAATAATGCTTACACTGTATGCGCAATCTGACAAAGCGCACCTAATATTTACACTGTATGTACAATAATGCTTACACTGTATGCGCAATCTGACAAAGCATACCTAATCTTTACACTGTATGTACAATAATGTTTACACTGTATGTGCAATCTGACAAAGCATACCTAATATTTACACTGTATGTACAATAATGCTTACACTGTATGTGCAATCTGACAAAGCATACGTAATATTTACACTGTATGTACAATAATGTTTACACTGTATGCGCAATCTGACAAAGCATACGTAATATTTACACTGTATGTACAATAATGTTTACACTGTATGTGCAATCTGACAAAGCATACCTAATATTTACACTGTATGCACAATAATGCTTACACTGTATGTGCAATCTGACAAAGCATACCTAATATTTACACTATGTACAATAATGCTTACACTGTATGCGCAATCGGACAAAGCATACCTAATATTTACACTCTGTACAATAATGTTTACACTGTATGCGCAATCTGACAAAGCATACCTAATATTTACACTGTATGTACAATAATGTTTACACTGTATGTGCAATCTGACAAAGCATACCTAATCTTTACACTGTATGTACAATAATGTTCACACCGTATGTGCAATCGTGTTCACACCGTATGTGCATTGGTCACACTGTACGCACCATAGAGTTCACACTGTATGTACAATAATGTTCACAACGTATGTGCATTGGTCACACTGTATGCACCATCGAGTTCACACTGTATGTGCAATAATGTTCACACTGTATGCGCAATCTGACAAAGCATACCTAATATTTACACTGTATGTACAATAATGCTTACACTGTATGCGCAATCTGACAAAGCATACCTAATATTTACACTGTATGTACAATAATGCTTACACTGTATGCGCAATCTGACAAAGCATACCTAATCTTTACACTGTATGTACAATAATGTTCACACCGTATGTGCAATCTGACAAAGCATACCTAATATTTACACTGTATGTACAATAATGCTTACACTGTATGCGCAATCTGACAAAGCATACCTAATCTTTACACTGTATGTACAATAATGTTCACACCGTATGTGCAATCTGACAAAGCATACCTAATATTTACACTGTATGTACAATAATGCTTACACTGTATGCGCAATCTGACAAAGCATACCTAATCTTTACACTGTATGTACAATAATGTTCACACCGTATGTGCAATCGTGTTCACACCGTATGTGCATTGGTCACACTGTACGCACCATCGAGTTCACACTGTATGTACAATAATGCTTACACTGTATGCGCAATCTGACAAAGCATACCTAATATTTACACTGTATGTACAATAATGCTTACACTGTATGCGCAATCTGACAAAGCATACCTAATCTTTACACTGTATGTACAATAATGTTCACACCTTATGTGCAATCTGACAAAGCATACCTAATATTTACACTGTATGTACAATAATGCTTACACTGTATGCGCAATCTGACAAAGCGTACCTAATATTTACACTGTATGTACAATAATGCTTACACTGTATGCGCAATCTGACAAAGCGCACCTAATCTTTACACTGTATGTACAATGTTTACACTGTATGTGCAATCTGACAAAGCATACCTAATATTTACACTGTATGTACAATAATGTTTACACTGTATGTGCATTCTGACAAAGCATACCTAATCTTTACACTGTATGTACAATAATGTTCACACCGTATGTGCAATCGTGTTCACAC
Organism: Myxine glutinosa; assembly: GCF_964187855.1. Taxonomy (NCBI): domain Eukaryota; kingdom Metazoa; phylum Chordata; class Myxini; order Myxiniformes; family Myxinidae; genus Myxine; species Myxine glutinosa. The sequence goes on from NC_136261.1 coordinate 32,813,513, forward strand.
CGTATGTGCATTGGTCACACTGTACGCACCATCGAGTTCACACTGTATGTACAATAATGTTCACACCGTATGTACATTGGTCACACTGTATGCACCATCGAGTTCACACTGTATGTGCAATAATGTTCACACTGTATGCGCAATCTGACAAAGCATACCTAATATTTACACTGTATGTACAATAATGCTTACACTGTATGCGCAATCTGACAAAGCATACCTAATATTTACACTGTATGTACAATAATGCTTACACTGTATGCGCAATCTGACAAAGCATACCTAATATTTACACTGTATGTGCAATAATGTTCACACTGTATGCGCAATCTGACAAAGCATACCTAATATTTACACTGTATGTACAATAATGCTTACACTGTATGCGCAATCTGACAAAGCATACCTAATATTTACACTGTATGTACAATAATGCTTACACTGTATGCGCAATCTGACAAAGCATACCTAATCTTTACACTGTATGTACAATAATGTTCACACCGTATGTGCAATCTGACAAAGCATACCTAATATTTACACTGTATGTACAATAATGCTTACACTGTATGCGCAATCTGACAAAGCATACCTAATCTTTACACTGTATGTACAATAATGTTCACACCGTATGTGCAATCTGACAAAGCATACCTAATATTTACACTGTATGTACAATAATGCTTACACTGTATGCACAATCTGACAAAGCGCACCTAATATTTACACTGTATGTACAATAATGCTTACACTGTATGCGCAATCTGACAAAGCATACCTAATCGTTACACTGTATGTACAATAATGTTTACACTGTATGTGCAATCTGACAAAGCATACCTAATATTTACACTGTATGTACAATAATGTTTACACTGTATGCGCAATCTGAAAAAGCATACCTAATATTTACACTGTATGTACAATAATGCTTACACTGTATGCGCAATCTGACAAAGCATACCTAATCTTTACACTGTATGTACAATAATGTTCACACCGTATGTGCAATCTGACAAAGCATACCTAATATTTACACTGTATGTACAATAATGCTTACACTGTGTGCGCAATCTGACAAAGCGCACCTAATATTTACACTGTATGTACAATAATGCTTACACTGTATGTGCAATCTGACAAAGCATACCTAATCTTTACACTGTATGTACAATAATGTTTACACTGTATGTGCAATCTGACAAAGCATACCTAATATTTACACTGTATGTACAATAATGCTTACACTGTATGTGCAATCTGACAAAGCATACCTAATATTTACACTGTATGTACAATAATGCTTACACTGTATGCGCAATCTGACAAAGCATACCTAATCTTTACACTGTATGTACAATAATGTTCACACCATATGTGCAATCTGACAAAGCATACCTAATATTTACACTGTATGTACAATAATGCTTACACTGTATGCGCAATCTGACAAAGCATACCTAATCTTTACACTGTATGTACAATAATGTTCACACCGTATGTGCAATCTGACAAAGCATACCTAATATTTACACTGTATGTACAATAATGCTTACACTGTATGCGCAATTTGACAAAGCATACCTAATCTTTACACTGTATGTACAATAATGTTCACACCGTATGTGCAATCGTGTTCACACCGTATGTGCATTGGTCACACTGTACGCACCATCGAGTTCACACTGTATGTACAATAATGCTTACACTGTATGCGCAATCTGACAAAGCATACCTAATATTTACACTGTATGTACAATAATGCTTACACTGTATGCGCAATCTGACAAAGCATACCTAATCTTTACACTGTATGTACAATAATGTTCACACCGTATGTGCAATCTGACAAAGCATACCTAATATTTACACTGTATGTACAATAATGCTTACACTGTATGCGCAATCTGACAAAGCGCACCTAATATTTACACTGTATGTACAATAATGCTTACACTGTATGCGCAATCTGACAAAGCGCACCTAATCTTTACACTGTATGTACAATAATGTTCACACTGTATGTGCAATCGTGTTCACACCGTATGTGCATTGGTCACACTGTATGTACAATAATGCTTACACTGTATGCGCAATCTGACAAAGCATACGTAATATTTACACTGTATGTACAATAATGTTTACACTGTATGTGCAATCTGACAAAGCATACCTAATATTTACACTGTATGTAAAATAATGCTTACACTGTATGTGCAATCTGACAAAGCATACCTAATATTTACACTGTATGTACAATAATGCTTACACTGTATGCGCAATCTGACAAAGCATACCTAATATTTACACTCTGTACAATAATGTTTACACTGTATGCGCAATCTGACAAAGCATACCTAATATTTACACTGTATGTACAATAATGTTTACACTGTATGTGCAATCTGACAAAGCATACCTAATCTTTACACTGTATGTACAATAATGTTCACACCGTATGTGCAATCTGACAAAGCATACCTAATCTTTACACTGTATGTACAATAATGTTCACACTGTATGTGCAATCTGACAAAGCATACCTAATATTTACACTGTATGTACAATAATGTTTACACTGCATGTGCAATCTGACAAAGCATACCTAATATTTACACTGTATGTGCAATAATGTTCACACTGTATGTACAATAATGTTTACACTGTATGTACAATCGAGTTCACACCGTATGTACAATAATGTTCACACTGTATGTGCAGCCGCGTTTACACTGTACATACAATGTGATGGGATCCGTACTCCATCACATAATGGCATTTTCAGTGCCGAGACCGATGGTGTGTCCGCCATCATTTTCATTGCACTGTTTAACGCGTCCCCACATCCTCTGATAGTGAACGTACCGGTATCATCTTTTTGTTTTGGGAGTTTGTTGAAAACGCATTCCGAGCACATTGTTTAAGGTCATCTGTTGCGTCAGAGCGGGTCTTTGACACACGTGCATCATTTATCCCGTGTATATTCCATGGAGGGGTTAACGTGACATGATGCGCCCCGCTGCACAGTCGGTTACAGGTTTCGTTTGCGTTTTCATGGTTTGTCCTAAATTTTAAATGAAATGCACCACCAGATCGCAAATGAAACTTCAGTAAAAGTTCAAGTCATTCCCTCCGCCACCGCAGGTGGATGAAGGTTATGTTTTCACCCCTACCTGTTTGTCTGTCTGTGACCAGGATATCTCAAAACGTTGTGGACGGATTTGGACGAAATTTGGTGGAGACGTTGTGTGTTTGTCGAGGACGAATTGATTCGATTTTGGTGAAGATTGGAATCCGGATCGGGGAATTTCACGTGATTCTTCACCATTGAGTGATGGGGCTAAAAACAATATATAGCACAATATTTCAAAAAGTTATGGACGCATTATGACAAAACTAGGTGGACTCGTTGGTTCGATGACAACAACAAGCAAGTAGATTTTGGTTCGGGTCTGAATCCAGATCTGGCCCATCAGTGGGATACAAAACGAACTGCTCTGCCTGGCGGAGTTAGTTCTTTAGTCCTGGTGGAGTTCTCGTTTTTTTTAATTATTTTTATTTTTTTGTGCAGGTAACCATCGTCTTGCCAATGATTGGCTGTGAAACATTAATGACACTTGTAGGTTTTCTTTTCAGCAGTGGTTGCAAACCACGCTTGAAGAATGCATATGGTCTCTTTAAAGCAGATTGTGACCATATATGTTAATGTCATGAAACTTGAAAACAATTGAATTTGTTAGTTTTGGAAGAACAATGAAGCCAGGAAGTTGGGGGATGTGGTTGGATGTGAGGGCGGAAGTTTTCTAACAGGATGGGGGAGGGAGGGCGGATCGGATGGTGCGCATTGGTGTGTGTGTGTGTGTGTTACTGTGTGTGTTAGTGTGTTATCTACTCCAAAACATTGAAGACAAGAAGCAGGAAAGGGCAACAGCACGAGTAAACAATGAATTATTGGCAGATAAAAGATGATGGAAGAATGCACTTGTAAGGTTAAAATACAAGAGGCAGAAGAAAGTGGGTTGAAGTAGGGTTGAGGTTGGTCAAGATAATAGGACATCAATTCTTTTTCAAATTTATATGTGGCACCGTATTGTGATTTTGTATGCTCTCTCTGGTATCCTATAGTTCGGTTTAGGTCGGATTTACGGTCATACACTATGAGCCTGGCTACCATATTCTGAATGAGTTGTAACGGCTTAAGAGAAGAGGCAGGAAGGTAAGCCTGCTCACAGTGAGTTACAGTAGTCCATGTGTGACTTTGTGATACCATGAAGCAAAGTTCACTGCTATTCGAAGTTCAGGAAGAGCAGCTTTCAGAAATGTTGTGCATCATCATCTTCATCATCTATTTACACATTTTAAAAATCGTAAGAATGTTTGTGTCTCTAGTGTAGCTTAGATTGAAACCGTGGAAGCAGAGATCAGGTGGTGATCTGCAAGTTTCACTAACTATGGTTGATCTTCTTCACATCAGATGACGAGCCAAGGATCAGCATGTCAGCCTTGCACTCGTACATTACAAAGCATACCTGAAATTTGCCTGGCATAGCTGACAAAGTACAGTATACCTAATGTTTTTTTCCCATCATGTACAACCTGGCAAAGCATGCCTAATGTTTACTCGGTGCATACATCAGTTTATGCGCGTACTTGTTCCTTGCAAAACATACCCATCGTCGCTTCATACTTTACAGTACTAAGGTGTTTAATACGTTTTTGAATGTCATAATCACAAAATAATAGTATTTATAACTAGACAGTTCATAGAACACTTTACCCCACACAGTGTTCAAGTACATAATCATTCAATATAAATGTAATAGTGATTTTAAAGATCGTTAATAAAAATTTGGGAAGTTTAGCACTCGCTTTTGTAGCAGTTGAATACACCACCCTATTTAACATATTTAACTACTGCTAAACGGAAGGGGTTTTGAAAGAGAGACAAAGGTGATTTGTGTTCTACATTGTTCAATGGTGTTGGTGTTGGTGTTGGTGTTGGCTTAGCGGTTACGGTGCAGGCTTGGGATCCTAGGATCCTGGGTTCGAATCCCGGTCGATCGCTGAATTAACGCCAGGGGGGTTGACTCAGCCTGTCATCCTTCCGAGGTCGGAAAATTGAGTACCAGCTTGCTGGGATGAATGATCCCGGTGTGTACCCCGGTTTAGAATAGGTACACCGTATCCCTGCGCATCGTAAGAGGCGACCAAGGGTTGGCGTCAGGAAGGGCATCCGGCCATAAAAACATTGCCTCAAACAGGGAACCATGATTGTCATGGGGCCCGCAAGGCTAACCCCCGCTCTAGCGGGGAAAATGGCTTTAAAACGATCATTCATTCATTCATTCATATTGTTCAAGTATGTAATTTAATTTAAATATAATAATGATTGCAAAAAATCGTATAAATAAATTTATTCCTTATTTTACCACCATTGACACTGTCTATTACACCATCCTATCCAACATATATTAGTTGTTCGTGCCGGTTGTTTGTGTCCTTTATGACATCCTTAAAAACAGTAAGTTTTCTGTTTGGAATGATTTTAAATTTTGTTTCACTGCCAGGCAGGCATACAGAGTAAAATTGTATCTCGCTTCTCTCGGCACATGTTTGATCAGGACGAATTTTGAGCCAATGTATGTTAAAATTACGGAATTGTCTTCCTATTGATGTTCCAATTCGTGTTCAAATATATAACATCAGTTTAAACACGTTCCTTTGATCATAAACTGAAAAGACAGACAAACGAACATGAACCAATTGTTTATATCTGCATTTTGCTTCACATTTATAGGCTAATAATAACAAAATTAGCATCAGTTGTGGTGAAGAAAAATATATGGAGAGCCGAAAACACACCCAAACTAAAATGAAAAAGTAGTTAACTTTTTTCAAATTATATATGAAGAGATGAAGGAGCACTTTGGGTGAGGACACTAAACCATGTATAGTCACTCATCTTGCTTTGATTCTTCTCCTATGGTAGGCCTGGTATTGTCATAAAGCTGACCGGTAGAATACTCTGTGCTGAACTTGAGAAACTATCCAAATTGTTCCACCAAAGTTCCACCCCATTAATACTGGCACCTTCACTCCACATTGAAACATGATGAATCTTGTAATGGGTCAGCCATCTTGAAAGAACATATGCTGTGAGTGGTTTGTTTTCAGCAGATGTTGATGATGATGATGATAATGAAGCTGGAAGATTTGTAAATCTAATGCACTATCTTGCACAGCATTGGTCTGTAGATGGTTGCGTTTTCGCATCAAAACGATTGCAGTAAAACCTTTTCCATCTGTCCATACTTGCTGAGAATAGCATGTTTATTTGCTGCCTCTTCATCACAAAATCTATGTGAAGTTATGAGTAATCTTCCCTCCGCTTCCATTGGCAGATGCTAGCAGGGCCTCCTCACCGATATTATGGAAGCACGTTCATAATAAATTATTGTTCAATATTACGGAAGCACATACGTAATAAATGATTATACCATACTACGGAGGCACGTTTTTAATAAATTATTGTTCAATATTATGGATGCATGTTGGTAACAAATTATTGTTCAATATTACGGAAGCACGTACATAATAAATTATTGTTCGATATTATGGTGGCAAGTTTTTAATAAATTATTGTTCAATATTATGGATGCATGTTGGTAACAAATTATTATTCCATACTACGGAGGCACGTTTTTAATAAATTATTGTTCAATATTATGAATGCATGTTGGCAACAAATTATTGTTCAATATTACAGAAATGCGGGCAAGGGGGTGGTTAACAAGGAGAGATGCAGAAAATAGGGCAAAATGGAGAAGATTGTCATGGGGACCGCAAGGCTAACCCCCGCTCTAGCAGGGAAAATGGCCTTTAAAATGCATGTTGTTGTTGTTGTATTACGGAAGCACGTACATAATAAATTATTGTTCGATATTATGGAGGCACGTTTTTAATAAATTATTGTTCAATATTACGGAAGCACGCACGTAATAAATTTATTATTCCATACTACGGAGGCACGTTTTAAATAAATTATTGTTCAATATTATGGATGCATGTTGGTAACAAATTATTGTTCAATATTACGGAAGCACGTACATAATAAATTATTGTTCGATATTATGGAGGCACGTTTTTAATAAATAATTGTTCAATATTATGGATGCATGTTGGTAACAAATTTATTGTTCAATATTACGGAAGCACGTACGTAATAAATTATTGTTCCATATTACGGAGGCACGTTTTTAATATATTATTGTTTGATATTATGGAGGCATGTAGAACCCGGTGTGTACCCTGGTTCCCGGTGTGTAGCCTGTTGTACCCTGGTTAGAATAGGTACACCGTATCCCTGCGTGTTGTAAGAGGCGACTAAGAGGGTTGGCGTCAGGAAGGGCATCCGGCCATGAAAACATTGCCTCAAAAAGAGAACCATGACAATTACCACTACATATGAGCAGGGTACAGCCCGAAGTGGAGATCGGTTTCTGAGTTTTGGGACATGGAATGTAGGGACAATGACAGGGAGATCAGGTGAAGTGGTGGAAGTATTTGTCAGAAGAAGAGTGGACATATGTTGTGTGCAAGAGACAAGATGGAAGGGAAGTGGTGTGAGAATGGTGAAGGGTATTCAGGGACAGAAATACAAGTTTGTGTGGCAAGGGTGTCCGGAGGGCGTGAATGTTGTTGGTGTCCTGTTTTCTGAGGAGTTTGTAGACAGTGTGGTGAGTGTGACGAGAGTGAGTGATAGGTTATGTCGTGGAAATCAATCAGGTCCACAACTTTGTCCCATAGGTAGGTTTAATCTCAATTCGATCTCTGGCATCATCCTGTAAAAATACAATCATGCAATAGATATCAGGATCTTGGTATCATACAGAGAGGACCGATAATAATAGTCAAAGCAAGCGAGTCTAGTATATATGTGCGAGTCTAGCATATACGTACCATTCAAGACTACATGTAAAGTAAATGTCACAGGAGTGGCTCAGCGTCGCGGATGTCCCAGGTTTTATAGACGACCTTCAGTGGCTGAAGCGAGTATCTCTCCTGGGTTCAACTTTGGTATAATTTCACTACATTCTCCCCGCCGTTAGAACTGTACTGCCGCTAGGCAGATCGCAAGCGTGCGTCAGCATTAATTGATTGGGGTACGTCATTCCATGTCAGTCGGTCCACCTGTAGCGGTCGGGGTGGCGAACTACCCTGCCAGCCCGTGTCCGGAAACTACCGGGTACAGCGTCCCCAAGCCCGGAGTCCCCTGCGTCGGAGTAGCCGCTGGAGGCCGGTGTCGGAGGGGGCACCTCAGAGCCTGCAGGCAGGTGGTGTAGGTGACGACAGCGGTGACGGCAAAGGTTCCATAGAGGAAGCTTCGGTAGAGTCCATAGACTCGTAGATCGGTTCGTCGATATCCCTATAAGGGTCGATGACCCCACAAGGTGCGAGATGGCGTACGGAGACAGTGGACCCGCGTCCATCTGCCGTCAGCACACGGGCATGCTCGGGATTAGCCTGGAGTACCTGCACCTTATCCACAAAGGGGTCGTACTTGCTCGTGCGCACCGCTCGTTTGAGATAGGCTGGCCCCGGCTCAGCGAGCCAGCTGGGTAAAGATCGGATACTACCCGAGCTTCTAGGGTGGTGGAACAGTCTTTCGTGAGGAGTCTGGTTGGTGGCCGTACATAGGAGAGCCCGGATCGAGTTCAGAGCCGCAGGTAGCGACCAAGCCCATTTATCGAGACCCCGGCCGAGGGTCCGGAGGCTTATCATGACGGCCCTCCATATAATCCCATTGAAGCGTTCGACCTGCCCATTCGCCTGGGGTCTGTACGGTGTGGTGTAACTCGAAGCAACATTATTTTGGAGCAAATAACCTCTCACCTCCTGCGACAGGAACACCGCACCCCGATCGGTATGCACGTAGGCCGGATACCCAAACATAGAAAACAAATTCTGCAGGCACCGTATGACCGTGGCAGCCGTCATATCCCCGCACGTGTAAGCAAAGGGGAATCGCGAGTACTCATCAACGATAGTGAGCAGATAACGAGAGTTGCTCGACACCGGCAGCGGTCCTTTGAAATCCATTGCCAATCTCTCCCACGGTCTAGTAGCCCTAACCAGCGTCCCCATGGGAGGGTTGTAAAAACGCGGTTTGAGTTCCGCACATATAGCGCAGTCACGGCAGATCCGGCGGATTTCTGCAATCGACTACGGCAGATTACCACTACGCACAAAATGAGCGAAACGCGCCACCCCTGGATGACATAGTGTCATGCAAAGTGCGCAGCCCCTCCAAAGTGACGATCCCCGCGCACGTAGCCGGCCTCGATAAGGCGTCGGCGACCATGTTATCCTTCCCCGGGCGGTATTTGATGGTGTAGCAGAAGTCGGCGGTTCGATACGCCAGCGAGTGATTTTCTCATTCTTAATGCGTTGAGCATGTAAGGTGTCGTACATGAACGCAACGCTTTGTTGGTCCGTGATGATAAGGAAGCATCGCCCGAGTAAGTACGGTCGCCATCGCCGAATCGACTCGACGATCGCGTACGCTTCCTTTTCGACAGACGAATGCCTCCGCTCAGCGGAGGTGAGAGTCCGCGAAAAGAAAGCCACAGGGCGCCCCCCCTGGGAGAGAGTCGCCGCTATCGCATGATCCGAGGCATCACTTTCTAAGACGAAAGATTCGCTCTCGTCGATCGTCGCCACAGCGGCGCCAGCGATGTCGGCTTTAAGGCCCCCGAAGGCCGCCAAGGCGGCCGGGCTCATTGGGAACGTGTCGCAGGCCACGAGGGGGCGGAGAAATTTTGCACCCACTTCGAATAGTGGGCGAACAGCCCGAGAGCACGCTTCAGCGAAGCTCGATCGCCGGACGGGGCCATATCGAGCAAAGGTCGCAGACACTCCTTATCCGGAGAGACTGAGCCATGGGTCACGGTGTACCCCAGAAGATCTATCGTGCGTTGAGAGTTACGACACTTAGCCTCATTCATGGTTCGGCGATACCTATGCGTGACCTCGAGGAAGCGCTTCAGATTAGCATCGTGATGCTCCTGGTCATACCCACAAACCGTAAGATTGTCCAGATAGACAAAGACATCTGTCAAGTTCTCCTTAGTAACGAGGTCGTCCACAGCCCTCTGAAAACAGGCGACCCCGTTCGTCACCCCAAAAGGTAATCGGGTGAACTGGTATAACCTTTGACCCGATTCAAAGGCGGTATAGATGCGATCAGCCCTAGAGATGGGGATCTGATGATACGCACTACGTAGATCGAGAGTGCTGTAGACGGAGTACTTGGCCTCCAGTCGTACTAGCGCGTCCATCCCCGGTATGGGGTAGGCGTCCAGCTGTGTAAAGCGATTAACCGTCTGTGAGTAGTCGATTACCATGCGCCGGCGATGGGCCTCACTTCGCACCACTAAGACCTGGGCCCGCCACGGCGACCGGCTAGGTTCGATAACACCGTCCTTTAAGAGTTGGGCCGTTTCTTCCGCAATGAATTGCGCGTCCGCTCGTGAGTAGCGCCGCGATTTTACCGCTACAAGAGTGCAGTCAGTGGTCAGGTTGGGGAACAGCGAAAGAGGCTCAATTTCCATTTTTGCGAGTGCACACACAGCAAGCGTGTCCGTCCCACCGAATTCAATTTCCAAACGTCCATGTCGCTTAAGAAAATCGTGTCCTAACAGGATGTCAGCACATAAGGCAGGCAAGACCATGAGATGTACATCGGAAAACATGCGTCCCTTTATCACAAGTTTCAATCGACAATCCCCCTTCGTGCTGAGCCGAAGTCCCTGGGAGGCCATAAAGATCCGTCGTGTAGTCCCGATGACCGGCCACCCATGTTGACGCACCAGCCGCTGATCGATGAAACTATCCGTAGATCCTGTGTCGACTAGGGCCCGCGCAAAAATGCCTTCGACCAAGAGCGGGATAATGGCCTGATCAAGGCCAGAAGATCCGGCAGGTATTGCGCCGTCCGAGCGAGAAGATCGCTCCTCGCGCGTGGATCCCACACCGGCTGCAGTTTTCCGGTCGTTTGAGGAGCCTCCGGAGGGCCCCTGTGCCAAACGCATCGTTGGTCGTGCCGGACCAAGAGCGTGTAGTTCGTACGAGCCGCCGTCAGATGGCGCTCGTGTCACGTGCGAAAGATCGCAGTCAATTGTACTTTCATGTGCTCGAGCAAGAGCGTGTAGTTCGTCCGAACTGCCGTCAGATGGCGCTCGTGTCACGTGCAGCGTTTGTTGCACAACAGGAGGAGCTTTCAAAGCCGGAACTTTTTGTTTGTTTGAGGAGGGCGTTCGAACGCCAGTCAAGGTCGGTCGCTCCGCGGCCGGTCGCGTTCGCGCCATTTGTTTTGGCGGCCCGGTGTATCTCACCAAGGACGTGCGTGCAGCCAGGGGCCCGCGAGGAGGAGGACCGCTCATCAAGGCCGGGTGAGGCGCCCCGCTTTGTGCTCGGTCCGTTGGCTCGGCGATAAGCCCATTCAAGGTCGCGCGTGCTCGTGTGCCCCGCGCGGCCTTCTTGCAGACTTTAGCAAAGTGTTCTTTTGTAGAACACAAATGGCATATGGCTTCCCGAGCCGGACACGCTGACCTGGGATGCTGTCGGTTGCCACAGAAGTAACACGTCGCGTTCCGGTCAGGCCTGGGCCTGGCTGCTGTAGCTGCTGCCAGGCCGGAATCCGAGTCCACCTCGGGAGCGGTCAGGGGCTCGGCCGTAGTCGAGCCCGCACCCGTATCCTCGGCGGTAGCCCTCTCCGGTCGCGCGAGTTGAGAAGTCCCCGCGACGACCCGTGCGTGGTCATAAGCGGTGGATTGTTCCCGGGCCTCAGTGTAAACGTTGGCCAACCGTAGGGCCTCCGCGAACGTCAGGTCAGCTGTCTCCAAGAGCCTGAGTCTCAGATTTGTAGAGCTGATCCCAGAGACAAAAGCGTCTTGGACAAGATCGTCCTGGACTTGCTCGTGTGTCCGTACCTCTTGAGTACTGTCCGCGAGGAGGTGCCGCAGCTCCTGAGCGAAGCGATCGAATGACTCGGTTGGCTGTTGACGCCGCGTGGCGAGCAGATGCCTGTTGTACACCACGCTCCGTTTCTTAATGTAGAGTCACTTTAGCTCTTCCACGGCGGCATCGTACGTCGTACATCGTGCGATGCTCCTGTAGACGTGGTGGTCGACTTTGGTCTGTAGCACAGACAGCTTCGTTTCAGCGGTGGGAACGCCATCCTGGGCGCCGAACTGGTTCTCCAGCGTTTTGAGCCACTGAGTGAACTCCGAGCCCGAATTCTCAGCTTGTGGGTTGGCGCCGAGTGTCGGTACATTGATCATCTTGTGTCCCGCCATTTCCGTAGATCTTAATTGAGATTAAGTGTCATGGAAATCAATCAGGTCCACAACTTTGTCCCATAGGTAGGTTTAATCTCAATTAGATCTCTGGCATCATCCTGTAAAAATACAATCATGCAATAGATATCAGGATCTTGGTATCATACAGAGAGGACCGATAAAAATAGTCAAAGCAAGCGAGTCTAGTATATATGTGCGAGTCTAGCATATACGTACCATTCAAGACTACATGTAAAGTAAATGTCACATGAGTGGCTCAGCGTCGCGGATGTCCCAGGTTTTATAGACGCCCTTCAGTGGCTGAAGCGAGTATCTCTCCTGGGTTCAACTTTGGTATAATTTCACTACAGGTTGATGATGGTGAAAATGATGATTGGAAAGCTCTTGGTGAACGTCATCTCGGGATATGCTCCGCAGGTTGGTCGGAGCGATGAAGAGAAGGACAAGTACTGGTGTGCGATAGAGAAGCTGATGGAAAACGTGAAAGATGAGGAAGTTGTTGTGGTAGGAGGAGACCTAAATGGACATGTGGGAAGGAGTATGGACAGTTTTGAGGGAGTTCATGGGGGTTACGGATATGGTGTGGGAAATGGAGAAGGTGAAAGGATTTTGGAGTTTGCTGATGGAGCTGATTTGTTGATTTGTAATACTCAGTTCCAGAAAGGGGATAATATGCTTGTTACATACACGTCAGGTGGGTCGACAACAACCGTTGACTACCTGATGGTGCGTAGGCGGGATAGGGGGCACCTCCGGGACACAAAGGTGGTCCCGGGGGAGGAGGCTGTTTCACAGCACCACTTGGTTGTCTGCGACATAAGGGTGAAAGGTGCGAGGAGAGCTCGGCGGGTGAAGTACCAATCGAGAATGAAGGTGTGGAGGTTGAAAGAGGTGACAGTAAGGGAGGCATTAAAAGAGAGGCTGAGTAGGGTAGAGGATGATGTGGTTGAGCTTGAACGTGGTTGGATGTCAATGAAAGATAGTCTGTTGGGAGCCGTTGGTGAGGTATGTGGATGGACAAAAGGACCACCGAGGCAATCGGAAACATGGTGGTGGGATGATGAAGTTGGAAAGAGGATTGACGAGAAGAGGAAGAAGTTCAAGGAGTGGCAGAAGGCAAAGGGTACGGGAGCAGAAAAAGCAAAGCATGAAAGTTACAAGGCAGCCAAGAAGGCTGCAAAGAAAGAGGTAGCAAGGCACAGGAGGCATGTAGGAAAATGTTCGGAGAACGCTTGGATTCGGAAGAGGGTCAGAGAGCGGTATTCAGGATTGCAAAGCAGATAGTGAAAGAGAGGTGTGATGTGATGGAGGTGAGATGCTTGAAGGATGAAGTGGGACAAATCGTTGTGGACCCAGATGGAATTAAAGGAAGATGGAAAAGATATATGGAAATGCTGTTGAATACAGAGAATGAATGGGATGGCAACATAGAGAGTAACCCAGTTTTAGGACCGGCAGAGAAGATAACTGAGAAGGAAGTTGAGGAAGCGATAAAAGCAATGAAGAGTAGAAAAGCGGGAGGGCCGACGGGAGTTGTGGGAGATATGTTGAAGGCAGCAGAAAGTTGGGGTGTGAAGAGAATGGCAGAGATCTGTAATCTGGTGGTGAAAGAAGGCCGCATTCCAGTGGATTGGGAACTGAGTACCCTCGTCCCTCTATACAAGGGGAAAGGTGACCCTCTGGAGTGTGGCTCGTACCAAGCGATAAAGTTATTGGAGCATGGAATGAAGGTATTGGAAAGGGTGTTGGAGAGGAGGATAAGGAAGAAGGTGAAGATCGACGAAATGCAGTTTGGATTTATGCCAGGAAGAGGAACGACAGACGCGCTCTTTATTGTGAGGCAGTTGCAGGAGAAGTACATGGAGAAGAGGAAGAAGTTGTTTCTTGGGTTTGTTGATCTGGAGAAAGCATACGATAGGGTTCCATGCGAAGTATTGACATGGGCATTGAGGAAGTTAGAAGTGGAGGAATGGTTGAACAGAGTCGTGATGGCAATGTACAAAAGAGTGTGCACAGCTGTAAGGACGAAGGATGGGAACAGTGGTGAGTTTGAGGTGAAGGTGGGAGTGCATCAGAGGTCGGTACTAAGTCCACTACTATTTGTAGCTGTGATGGAGGTGCTGGCTCAGAACGTAAAGGAGGGTTTACCGTGGGAGTTGTTGTATGCAGATGATCTGGTGTTGATTGCGGAAAGTATGGATGGACTGAAGGAAAAGATGAACAAGTGTAAGGAATGTATGGAGACAAAAGGTCTGAAGGTGAATATAGGAAAGACGAAGGTGATGGCAAGTGGTAAAGCATGTGGTGAGGTGGAAAGAACTGGGAAGTGGCCATGTGCTGTGTGCAGGAAGGGTGTCGGAGTGAACTCCATTCAATGTACAATGTGCGCTGAGTGGGTTCATCAAAAATGTAGTGGTCTGAGAGGGTCATTAACCAGTGTGGCAGCTACATTCAAATGTAAGGTGTGCACAGAGGGAGCTGCAGATGGAGGAAATGTTGAGTTGGATCTTGGAAACGGCGTGAAGCTGGAAGGTGTGAAAACATTTTGCTACCTCGGAGACATGCTGAATGGAGAAGGTGAATCAGACTCGGCAACAGTTGCTAGAGTGAGATGTGCATGTAAGAAGTTTCGGGAACTGAGTAGCGTGCTGATGAGGAGGGGAGTGTTGTTGAAGCTGAAGGGAAAGGTGTATGCTGCATGTGTGAGAAGTGTTATGATTTATGGGAGCGAGACATGGGTAATGAACGTAGAGCAGCAACGAAGGTTGGAAAGGGTGGAAATGCGAATGGTTCGACGGATGTGCGGAGTATTGTTGAGAGAGAGGAAGACAAATGATGAATTGTGAAAGATGATGGGAATAGAGCCTGTGATTGATGCTGTGAAGAGGAACAGGTTGAGATGGTTTGGTCATGTGTTGAGGAAGGATGAAAGTGACTGGTTGAGAAGAGTGATGGAAATGAATGTAGAAGGAAGTACAAGACGGGGAAGACCGAGAAAGACTTGGCTAAAGATGGTGGAAGAAGAAATGCGGGCAAGGGGGTGAACAAGGAGAGATGCAGAAAATAGGGCAAAATGGAGAAGATTGTCATGGGGACTGCAAGGCTAACCCCCGCTCTAGCAGGGAAAATGGCCTTTAAAATGCATGTTGTTGTGTTGTTGTATTATGGAGGCACGTTTTTAATAAATGATTGTTCGATATTATGGAGGCACGTTTTTAATAAATTATTGTTTGATATTATGGATGCACGTTCATAATAAATTATTGTTCCACATTACGGAGGCACGTTTTTAATATATTATTGTTCGATATATTATGTAGGCATGTTTTTTATAAATTATTCTTCGATATGATGGATGATAATAAATTATTGTTCAATAAATGCTGACAGGCTGACGAGGAGGGGAGTGTCGTTGAAGCTGAAGGGAAAGGTGTATGCTGCATATGTTAGAAGTGTTATGATTTATGCGAGCGAGACATGGGTAATGAACGTAGAGCAGCAACAAAGGCTGGAAAGGGTGGAAATGCGAATGGTTCGGTGGATGTGCAGAGTATCGTTGAGAGAGAGGAAGACAAATGATGAATTGTGAAATATGATGGGAATAGAGCCTGTGATGGATGCTGTGAAGAGAAACAGGTTGAGATGGTTTGGTCATGTGTTGAGGAAGGATGAAAGTGACTGGTTGAGAAGAGTGATGGAAATGAATGTAGAACGAAGTAGAGGACAGGGAAGACCGAGAAAGACTTGGCTAAAGATGGTGGAAGAAGAAATGCGGGCAAGAGGGTTAACAAGGAGAGATGCAGAAAATAGGTCAAAATGGAGAAGATTGTCATGGGGACTGCAAGGCTAACCCCCGCTCTAGCAGGGAAAATGGCCTTAAAATGCATGTTGTTGTGTTGTATTATGGAGGCACGTTTTAAATAAATTATTGTTTGATATTATGGAAGCACGTTCATTATAAATTATTGTTCAATATTACGGAAGCACGTACGGAATAAATTATTGTTCCATATTACGGAGGCACATTTTAAATATATTATTGTTCGATATTATGGAGGCACGTTTTTAAAAAATATATTGTTTGATATTATGGATGCACGTTCATAATACATTTTTGTTCAATATTGCGGAGGCACGTTTTTAATAAATTATTGTTCGATATTATGGAGGCACGTTTTTAATAAATGATTGTTCGATATTATGGAGGCACGTTTTTAATAAATTATTGTTTTATATTATGGATGCACGTTCATAATAAATTATTGTTCCACATTACGGAGGCACGTTTTTAATATATTATTGTTCGATATATTATGTAGCACACGTTTTTAATGAATTATTCTTCGATATTATGGATGATAATAAATTATTGTTCGATAAACGCTGACAGGCTGACGAGGAGGGGAGTGTCGTTGAAGCTGAAGGGAAAGGTGTATGCTGCATATGTGAGAAGTGTTATGATTTATGGGAGCGAGACATGGGTAATGAACGTAGAGAAGCAACGAAGGCTGGAAAGGGTGGAAATGCGAATGGTTCGGTGGATGTGCGGAGTATCGTTGAGAGAGAGGAAGACAAATGATGAATTGTGAAATATGATGGGAATAGAACCTGTGATGGATGCTGTGAATAGAAACAGGTTGAGATGGTTTGGTCATGTGTTGAGGAAGGATGAAAGTGACTGGTTGAGAAGAGTGATGGAAATGAATGTGGAAGGAAGTGGAGGACGGGGAAGACCGAGAAAGACTTGGCTAAAGGTGGTGGAAGAAGAAATGTGGGCAATGGGGTTAACAAGGGGAGATGCAGAAAATAGGGTAAAATGGAGAAGATTGTCATGGGGCCCGCAAGGCTAACCCCCGCTCGAGCAGGGAAAATTGCCTTAAAATGCCTGTTGTTGTTGTTGTTGTTGTTGTATTATGGATGCATGTTGGTAACAAATTATTGTTCCATATTACGGAGGCACGTTTTTAATAAATTATTTTTCGATATTACGGAAGCACGTTCGTAATAAACTATTGTTCGATATTATGGAGGCACGTTCATAATAAATTATTGTTCAATATCATGCATGCATGTTGGCAACAAATTATTGTTCAATATTATGGAGGCACGTTTGAAATAAATTATTATTCCATATTACGGAAGCACGTACGTTTCAAAGTATTATTCCATACTACGAGGCACGTTTGTAATAAATTATTGTTCAATATTATGGAAGCACCTTCATAATAAACTATTGTTCCTTATTACGGAAGCACGTTCATAATTAATTATATTGCTCGATATTACAGAGGCACGTTTTTAATAAATTATTGTTCGATATTATGGAGGCACATTCATAATAAATTATTGTTTGATATTACGGAGGTACATTCATAATAAATTATTGTTCGATATTATGGAGGCACATTCATAATAAATTATTGTTTGATATTACGGAGGTACATTCATAATAAATTATTGTTCGATATTATGGAGGCACATTTATAATAAATTATTGTTTGATATTACGGATGCACATTCATAATAAATTATTGTTTGATATTATGGAGGCACATTCATAATAAATTATTGTTTGATATTATGGAGGCACATTTATAATAAATTATTGTTTGATATTACGGATGCACATTCATAATAAATTATTGTTTGATATTATGGAGGCACATTCATAATAAATTATTGTTTGATATTACAGAGGCACTTTTTAAATAAATTATTGCTCGATATTACAGAGGCACATTCATAATAAATTATTGCTCGATATTACAGAGGCACATTCATAATAAATTATTGTTTGATATTACAGAGGCACTTTTTAAATAAATTATTGCTCGATATTACAGAGGCACATTCATAATAAATTATTGTTTGATATTACAGAGGCACTTTTTAAATAAATTATTGCTCGATATTACAGAGGCACATTCATAATAAATTATTGTTTGATATTACGGAGGCACATTTGTAATAAATTATTGTTCGATATTACGGAGGTATGTTAATAATAAATTAATCGGCCTTAACGTACAGAGTCTCAGCAGTGAGCTTCACTTTTTGGGACAAGGTTTTTTATGAATAGTTCTTAACTTTCAAGCTTCATTTTCTGAAATACAAAGCTTAAACATCATGTCGCCGAGCGCCGATGGTACAAAACGAGAAAGTTTGGAACAAAGATGAATGGATACAGTGAGTGCTGTGTTCAAGGCAAAGGTGAATGGGGCCATAACATGGTCTGCTGAGAATGCAATCTGTTTGGCTGAATGGATAGTGCTGTATACAGCAGCTTAGATGGGAAAACCTCCCTTTTAAAAACATTTATTTACTTATTCAGCTAAATTCCTCAAATGTGTAACGACCGAAATATTGAAAAGATTGATGTTTTGGGGGTGATTCGAAATTATTGTAATGCTAATTGTAGGTTTTCATTCCGTGTCAACCGTGCCCGGCTGTACGTGCTGCTTTGAACAAGCCAGTTTAAGAACCATTAAAGTTGATTTTAATTTGTGATGAACATATCAATTCAGTTAAACATCACTTACACTTTATCACATTCTGCTTGCGTTACATTGTATTTGATGCAAATGGATGTTTGAAATATAATTAACAGCTTATAAATGTGTTGAACATGCAAATAAAATCAGCACCTGTCTGAGAATGTTTGAAATGATTAATGGGACATTTGATTTGATTGTACCGGGTATGAAAATAACATGGAAATGGACAGCCCTGTGAGAAACTGAAGGAAGAGACTGGGTCACGTTGAAAGAGGGATTTGTAGTGAATGGGGAAGGTGGGGGTGTAGAGGTAAGGATTAGTGGAGAATGGGCATGAGGGGTGGGGGGCATGGTGGCTGGCAGGAGTCAATGTCAACTGTAATTTTATCATGTATACAAATCAAATAAAAACATTGCATACAAGATGGGGGCTCATGGAAGAGTGAGGTGGCAGTGGGGCCTGAAGCTGGATAAAAGAGAAGATGTTGCTGTTGTTGTTGTTGTTGTTGTTGTTGTTGTTGTATGGCCCCAGACAGTTATCCTGAACACGTACGCACTACGGAGACAGCCGATCGATCTTGCTGGAGCGACCTAGACACCCCCACATCCAGTGTGGTGTATCCTTGCCTTCACAAGTCGACAGAAAGTCGACAGAGAGAGAGAGAGACAGACAGACAGACAGACAGACACAGACAGACACAGACAGAGACAGAGACAGAAAGAGAAAAAAACAAAAGATTTTGCCCCCAACTTGCATTTGGGGGGGGGGGGGTACAACCACCGCGCAGAGGCATCCCCGATAGTTGTTCGAGAGGTAGGGAGGTTCAGAGAGGAAAAACTAAATAGAGGGAATGGGAATGACAACTGCCTCTCCTCCGGTCGGTGCAGCTCCCTCTTTTCTCTCAGTCTTCCAACGCTCCCCAGAAATTCCAGGGTGCGCATGTTCTTCCAGTACCTCTCTCCTGCTTAAACTGGCTGTACACCAACTATTTTATTCCTCTCTTCTCCAATTTGTGGAACCAACATCCCGAAGCTGTTCTATCCCAGTCTTCCTAGTACGGCTTCAAGCAGGCGGTGCACCGCCATCTCGTGTCTTCCCCCATCCTCCACCCCAATCTTGATTATTTTACCCCTGTTGACCCAGACTAGCCCATCCCTCTTACTTGCAAGTTCATTCATTGATTGCCAGTACTCATTTTCATTCATTGATTGCCAGTACTCATTTTCATTCATTGATTACCAGTACTCATTTTCATTCATTGATTGCCAGTACTCATTTTCATTCATTGATTGCCAGTAGTCATTTTCATTCATTGATTACCAGTACTCATTTTCATTCATTGATTACCAGTACTCATTTTCATTCATTGATTACCAGTACTCATTTTCATTCATTGATTGCCAGTAGTCATTTTCATTCATTGATTACCAGTACTCATTTTCATTCATTGATTGCCAGTACTCATTTTCATTCATTGATTACCAGTACTCATTTTCATTCATTGATTACCAGTACTCATTTTCATTCATTGATTGCCAGTACTCATTTTCATTCATTGATTGCCAGTACTCATTTTCATTCATTGATTGCCAGTACTCATTTTCATTCATTGATTACCAGTACTCATTTTCATTCATTGATTACCAGTACTCATTTTCATTCATTGATTACCAGTACTCATTTTCATTCATTGATTACCAGTACTCATTTTCATTCATTGATTACCAGTAATCTGGTACTCATTTTCACTTGCCACTGTTCCGCCACCACATGTGCCTTTCGTGAAAAAAGTGATTATATTAGGCAAAAAATCTCCTTCATCTTCATTATTTTTTGAGGAATCGAACTCTAATAAATAATAAAGTGTACTTAATCATGTAAATAATCAATTTTAGACACAATTAATTTGATGACATGATATCTTTCCCTGCCACACAAGCTGTACCTGTCTCCCGTACAAGGGCGTCAAAGACAAATAGCCTCTTCACCATCCCCACCATAGGTTTATACCTGTTTGACATGAGACGTTATCCCTTTTAGAGTCGATGAAGCAAATGTGAATATCGGCTTTGAATTCCCATCGTCATTGTTACTGGAGACGGGCTAAGAAGGCATGGGCAAAGGTAACCCTTCGTTTTACCTCCGCAACTGAAAGTGGATGGAGGATGCGTTTTCACCCCTGTCTGTTTGTCTGTGAGCAGGATATCTCGAAAAGTTATGGACGGATTCAGACGAAACCTGGTGGAGAGGTTGGTTGTGTGAGAGAGATTAATTGCATAGACACTGGTTATGGTGCGAATCCAGATTTGACCTATCGGTGGGATGCAAAACGTAAACTGGTCAACCTGGCAGGTAGGGGTGCGCTCTACCTGGTGTTGCAGTTTGGAAAAGTGATTGCACTATTAATAAATAATGAGAACTCTCAGGGAATCTCCAATAATCCAATCATTACTTCGCCCTTCTTCTTTCTTTAATGGCCACAATTATCACCACATTCTCTGGGGTTGGCCTGGGGAAGCTTTTGGCCCAAGTCTTTCAGAAGCCAACCCTAATGGTCGAGGAGTTGGGACAGGAATTTTGTAATTTGCTCAAGGTGCCGGCGATAGCTCACCTACTCTTTGTGAAGGACACCATGGGATCTCTAACGTCCATCAACTTGTCCATCAACTATAATGCCGACGCATGGGACGTCCAGCTTAACGTCCATCCGAGCTATGGCACGCACATTGGTGAATCACCCTGCCTGTGAAACACCAGGATGACAGTTTACAGCTGGGTCTGGATTCTGGTCACAATAATCGTGTTCGTGTGAGCCTTTGTTCACCTTTATCTCACTCCACCCGCTTACACAATTGGCCTCCACTTGCATGTGGCTTCGCTCACCACTAGGATGAAGGCAGATTTTTCAACCACCTGTTCAGGGTTTCATACAAGTGTAAAGTTTTACCACCTGGATACTGAAAAGTGTGTATTTTTCTTGCAGAAATTGAGTTTTCTTTTCATTCGACAGCTACCATCATTGACCTCGAAACAGGTGCAGCTCTGCTACCCACGGCACCACTGTTATGGCGACTGGTTTTTCAAACCACATTGTTCATGAAGCAAACTTTCCTCAACCCCGAGAATTGAGATTTAATGTACTTTTGATATCTGACATTTTGCTCTCATCTTTGACATACGAAAGACCATAAGGATGGTACAAGCCGCTTCCTTGCTTCGACGCTCAGCATTTAGAGGATAGAGCACGGGGATAAACCCTGTGGGCAGACATCTCATTGGGATCTAGAGTTGAGGAATATGAATGAATGAATGATCGTTTTAAGGCCATTTTCCCCCGCCTTGAGCGGGGGTTAGCCTTGCGGGCCCCATGACAATCATGGTTCCCTGTTTGAGGCAATGTTTTTATGGCCGGATGCCCTTCCTGACGCCAACCCTTGGTCGCCTCTTACGATGCGCAGGGATACGGTGTACCTATTCTAAACCGGGGTACACACCGGGATCATTCATCCCAGCAAGCTGGTACTCAATTTTCCGACCTCGGAAGGATGACAGGCTGAGTCAACCCCCCTGGCGTTAATTCAGCGATCGATCGGGATTCGAACCCAGGATCCTAGGATCCCAAGCCGGCACCCTAACCGCTAAGCCAACACCAGGGTGAGGGATTTGTCAATTTCCCCACTGACTGTGAAGAGAAATGTGATGCCACAAGATGGCGTCACAAGCTCCCCGCAGTGCTCCTGGAGGTTAGGTCATCTCCCCCAAGGTCACCGGCTGTCCTTGTCTGAAGTCGAGCTTGTTGTTGTCTACTGTCTGGCTGTGTGCACTTGACTTGTAAACCAGGCCCTTCATGAGCCATAGGCCCTGCACTTGCAGCATAAGAAATAAAATGCCAGTTGTTTTCGATTGTAGATCGATTGTAGATTATTGTGAAGAATAGCGAATTTTCTTTGAAGTTTCTTATTAGTTTGTGAACCTTTTTGAAATACCTTTTGCAAGAGAAAACGGTTTTCTTTCTTTGTTTTTGGATGCATGGCCATCTGGGACAATGTTAGCCCTCGAGTTGGAGGAGGGGGGGGGGGGGGGAGATCCTTTTTAATCAAGTGCTCATACTTCAACCTCATTTACAGAAGGAGAATAATTAAGTAGGATAATTGCAATTGAATCCAAATTGCAGGGGCTGGTGGGTAATCAATTTTTATCCTCTCGCCCATTTTCACCTCATTCGTTTTTTTTTCAAACGGAGAAAATTGTCGTGATGCGGATGCGACGGAGCTATAATTCCTTGAAATCCAACATTAAACAAATTACCTTTTTGTTTAATATTTGTTCCTTTGAGGTGTTTGGGTCAGAGGTCGAGCCTTTCTTTGAAATGAGAAGATTAAGGTCAAGGGATTCTTTCTGCTGTCATTTTAAATATAATGCAAGGGGCATTCTAGAACTGTAGGGTTGCCTGTATTTGCTTAGCATGACTCACACTCACACACTGACTAATGACTAATCCTAGTGGCTTCCCCATCATAGAGGTGTTCTGCAATTCCAACATCATCACATGTTATTTTGGGAAGGTTCGTCCTTTTGTTATCTATGCATACAATATATAATCGACTAATAGTATTATTCCCACCCTGAAACACTGAAACACTCCTTGGAGTGAAAAAAAGTTGCTTCAGGTGAATCCCAACCTACAGGAAAATTTCAATTTTTTTTCAATCGAAAAAAAAAAAAAAATTGAACCCAGGCGATGTGTAGACGTCAGACGTCAGTAGAATACATTACAAATGCTGATTTTCGAACCTATATGCCATACGTACATGTACATTATTGCTCATATCTCAGAAACTATTGGAGTGCCCATCACAAAATTTATGTGGAAGCTTCTTGACATCATAAGGTACCTCTGGGATGAATTTGAGGAAATTTGAAGGATACATTTTTTGGGGATTCACAATTGAAGTTTATATTTTGTGATAATTTTTTTGTGGTTGGAGGTAGGAAAATGTTGCCCAGACAAATTCATAGGGCATGAAAATACCTTTAAAATGACACCAAAACCAGCTCTCTAGGTGTTATACTTTTAGAGATATGGCCATTTGAATTCGCGACGTCGCGCTAATTAGTCCAAAGTTCGTTAGTCTGTATCTCACTAATTAAGAGGCTGTTAGCAAAAATATTTGAGTTCTTGCCGTTTTTCATGGGTCCCAATTGGTTCCCAAAGTTTTACAAAAATCTGAGAGATGACGGCAGATTCTTTGATGATTTGACATGGAATGGCTGGTTTATTTGTTTACTCGTTATACGTTTCTAAAATAATCGCGCACTTCCTGCTTTAGTGCAAGAGCTGAAAATCGAGATTGTGGCGAGTTGGACAGCAAAGTGGACTGAACAGCGAATAATTACGAAATCTCCCAGCCTATTTGAAATCAGAAGGTGATTGGCTGCTCAGTATGGTGATGATTGGCTATCTGGGTGATGTACAACAACCTGCAAGCTTAGATAAAGGAGAACATTTCAGGTCAAATGTAAAGCACCCATGTGGTCAAGAAAGTCTGGTTTTCACTGTGGCTTTTTATGGTCGAGGCTCGTGGAAGAGCTAGACCAGAATGGAAGGTATCAAAAAGGAAATGGGGAAACACCAACAGCAGAGTTGAAGGACGCATGGGGGTGAACGAGCTGCACACAATTTGAATGAAACACGGCAAGAGGAGGTAGAGGAAGGCGGGGATGAAACAGAAAAGGAACTCGGTAGAGCGCTTGCAAACCTTCGTTTACATTTTATATCCCACTGATAGGCCGGATCTGGATCCAGACCTGAACCAAGATCTACTCGGCATGTTCTTGTCACCTAGCCAGCTCGTCCACCAAGTTTTTTTTTCATAAATCATCCACAAACTTTTGAGATATCGTGCTCACAGACAGACAAACGTTGTAAACATAACCTGCGTATCTGGTGGTGGAGGTAACAAACCAACTGACAACTAACAAAACAAAAGAGGTCAGGGAGAGTGGAAAAAAACTTAGAACAACCTGGAAAAGGGGAGTGCTTGGATTGGGGTCATTTGGGGATAGAAGAGATGATGAGTATGGATGGGGGATGACCTGAGGTAGTGGTGAACAGCTCTCCCGAAGCCCTGGAGGGAAGAATGGGACTGAACAGATTGGGGAAGTTGATTCAGGAGGTGACAGAAAAGAAGGATAAATGAGTGAAGAGCGGTGAGCCTGGATTTTGGGAGTACCCCACAGAATGCTGGGAGAGCCAGAGCCAAGAGGGGGCAGAGGTTGTAAGACCAAAAAGGAGGAGGTAGCTGCGATGTGAGCTTCGCTCCTGTTTTTGAGAGTCCGCTTGTTTTTGATTGGGGATTTTTTTTTTCTGCTTTATTTTTTGTCCATGTGCACGTGTTCAAAGCTGCTGTCCGGTGACCGTTTTGGCTTCCATGTTGTACAACTTGCGGAACGCACAGTCAGAACCCAAAGCAATGATTCTTTAGCTCATAATCACGGGCAAAGCTCTCTTTGACGACGACCCTAAGTCATCCTGATTTCTCTTGATTTTCCGATTTCTAATTGAATTTTCTGCTGTCAGTCATTATTGTTTGGAAGCAACTGGATATATCTTTGTGTTTTCGCTGTTTTATGCAAATTTTTGTTTGGTGTTGACTTGCAGTTTTAAACAGGCCCTGGCAGTGAAATGTGCACTTTTCCAGTCGGTGTGGTTCACCTGTCTGAAATCCGCACAGGTCGAATTTGCAATTTGCTCTCATTTTATTTTTGGTGCTTCTCTGGAGATTATACAGGTGAAGTGAGCTTGATGGGTGGCGGCAGCTGCCTGCACTGGGGTAGACACAAATCCTCGGAAAAGAAAACGTGAGAGGTTGCAGAACTAGCCGTGGCACTATTTGATGGTTTGGAAACTTTGATCCAAAGAGTTGCCATGGCCGAGCAATGCACGGATACAGGGAGCTTGTACAGGTGTAAGGAAACGCATACCTATTACCGGGTGTTACCATCTGTACAGCCCTGCTAACGTTTGCAAGTGCTTGTTGCTATGATGTTATTTATACCTGTTACGTTTATAGTAGTGAATTGTGGGAATCCTCATATTTTGTCCTCACGCTTTAAAAAAAAAAAAAAAAAAAAAAACGCACACACACACACACACACACACACACACCGCTGGGTGCTTTGCCTGCATAAAAATTCACACTACGTAACGGGGTCACAGTCATGATTGCTATTTAAAATGCCTTTTGCGGCAAACTGAAATTGAAATGGAAATTTCGTTTGTGCTGAGGTTCCTAGTTCCTTGCTCTTTATTTTATTATTTCCTCTTCCTTTCCTTCCCTCTCCTCTCCTCTCCTTCCCATCCCTGTTCCTCTCTCCCTACACCTCCCAGCCCTCCCCACACCTCCTCTACCCTACACCTCATTTTCCTGACATCGCCTCTTCCTGACATGTCCTCTTCCTGACACCCCCTCTTCCCTACACCTCACACGCCCTCCCCTCTCCCACCTCTTCTCATATCCTCCTCTTACCTTCTCCTCCTCTTCCCTTCTACTCCTTTTCTCTTCTCCTCCTCTTCCCTTCCCCACCCTCTCTACACTTCCTCCTCCCTACACTTCCGCCTTCCTCCCTACACTTCCCCTCCCTCCCCCACCATTCACTCCCCCTAGCTCCCTTCTCCACCCTTACCCTCTCCACTCCCCCTTACTCTTCTCCTCCTCATCTTCCCTTCTCCTCCCTCCCTACACTTCCCCTTCCTCACCCTTCACTCCCCTAGCTCCCTTCTCCACCATTACCCCTCTCCCCTCCCCTTCCCTCTTCCTCCCTTCCTTCCCCTTCCCTCTCCCTTCCTTCCTTCATCTTCCCTCCCCCCCACCTTCCTTCCCCTTCCCTCCCCCCACCTTCCTTCCCCTTCCCTCCCCCCACCTTCCTTCCCCTTCCCTCCCCCTCCCTTCCTTCCCCCTCCCTCCCTCCCCCCAACTCCCCTCCTTCCCCTTCCCCCCTCCTTCCCCTTCCCCCCTCCTTCCCCTTCCCCTCCCCTTCCCCTCCCCTTCCCCTCCCCTTCCCCTCTCCCTTCCCCTCCCTTCCCCTCTCCCTTCCCCTCCCCTTCCCCTCTCCCTTCCCCTTCCCTTCCCCTCCCCCTCCCCTTCCCCTCCCCCTCCCCTCCCCCTCCCCCTCCCTCCCCTTCCCCTCCCCCTCCCCTTCCCCTCCCCCTCCCCTCCCCCTCCCCTCCCCCTCCCCTCCCCTTCCCCTCCCCTTCCCTCTCCCTTCCCCTCTCCCTTCCCCTCCCCTTCCCCTCTCCCTTCCCCTCCCCTTCC
This sequence comes from Myxine glutinosa, assembly GCF_964187855.1. Taxonomy (NCBI): domain Eukaryota; kingdom Metazoa; phylum Chordata; class Myxini; order Myxiniformes; family Myxinidae; genus Myxine; species Myxine glutinosa. The sequence continues at coordinate 32,840,682 of NC_136261.1, forward strand.
CCTCTCCCTCCCCTCCCCTTCCCCTCTCCCTTCCCCTCCCCTTCCCCTCTCCCTTCCCCTCCCCTTCCCCTCTCCCTTCCCCTCCCCTTCCCCTCTCCCTTCCCCTCTCCCTTCCCCTCTCCCTTCCCCCCCCCTTCCCTCCCCTTCCCCCCCCTTCCCCTCCCCTTCCCCTCCCTTCCCCTCTCCCTTCCCCTCTTCCCTTCTCTCCTCTCTCTCTGCTGCTCTGGGAATGATGCCAGCGTAACCGCGTGCTGTTCTACCTTCACATGCTGAGCTTGCACAGCACATGGCTTTAGTTTGTCATGCTGGATACGAAGCAGGGCACTCTCAACCTCCACACAGACCTCATCTCGTGTTCTGTTTCAAAGCATAATGCGCCAGCAATCAGTAGACCTGTGCGCAGCTGCTATAGAAATAAAAATGAAAAAATGATGATGGCGCTACTAGTACTCGTACCACCTTTCTCAGGTTTCATGGTTTATTTCATTTCACCGTTGCTCGCTCAGTTAGCCGCTCGTGCGAGGAGATGATTTAGAATGGCGGCTAGCGACAGTGTGAGGCCGTTCTTCAATGCTGCTCGCCCTAGGGGATATGCGGGTGAGGGAGGGACCCACTCTGGTGTGCGATTGGTGATATCTGTGATGACGTCGCTGCAGATGTGCGTTCAGGATGCGACGCCTGGGTAGCAACACCGCGGCTGCGCCGGCACTGGTCGTATCTACCCATCAGTGTGAGGCCAAGTGCATTTGAGCTTGTTGAGGCCAAGGGTGATGTGCCATTCTCACCGTTAATCGCCAGGGCAACATGGCGAGGTGGTTTGCGTTAAGTCTTATAAAGATGACGTCACTTACTTGGATTCTCCGAAGGATACACAAAACATTCGCCTCCCGCCTTCCCCTCTTACCTAACCTCCTTCCCCCCCACCCCCCCCCCCCCACTCCCCATTCCACTCTCACCTTCTCTCCCTTTCACTCACAACTCCCCCCCTCCCCCTCCTCCTTCCACTCTCACCTGCCTCCCCCTTCCACTCTCACCTTCCCCCTTGCACTCTCACCTGCCTCCTCATTCCTCTCTCACCTGCCTCCTCATTCCTCTCTCACTCCTCCCCCCTTGCACTCTCACCTGCCTCCTCATTCCTCTCTCACTCCTCCACCCTTCCACTCTCAACCTTCCCCAACTTTCCACTCACGCATCCCACACTCCCACCTTCCCACCGCCCTCCATTCCCATCTCCCCCCACCCACATTCCCCCATCGTCTCCCACACGTTCCACTCACACTCCTCCCCCCATTCCCCCCCCCCCCACCCGTTCCACCCTTGCTGCTCCCTCCCTCCACCTCCTCTCCCCCGTTGCCACGCTGTTCGAAGAATGCACCTATTTCATTCTGGCTTGCCATTCGTTATTTTGTGACCTTTCCTCACCCGGTTTTGCTTCACTGCTTCATCTTGGTGTCCAACAACCCCGCGTGTCTGTTCGGCTAAGGACGCCTGGTTATTGCTGCATCTTGGCTAATTCACTCGCCTGATAATTGCAACTTTGTGCATCCATCTTGTGAATTCTCCCTCCTCCTCTCCCCCTCTGCTTTACCATTCCTCCTCTCCCACTGCATGGCGCCCTCCCCTTTTACTTGTCCCCCTTCTCGCCTCATCCTTTCCTTTCCTGCGGCCACACTTGATAATCCTATCTGATATATATTCTCTCTCTCCTCCCAAACCACCCCCTTATCTTTTTCTTCTTCTCGAACATCCCTCCCCTCACCCTCCTCTCATCTGTTCCTTCTCGCCCATCATTTTTTTCAAAGGTACCCCCACCCACCTCCACCCACCTCCACCTTTCCTTTGCCATCCCAGCCAAATCCCCCCTTTTCCTTCCACCTTTAATTCCCATCTTTCCACTCATCCTCCTCTTCCTCAATGCTTCCTTTTATCAATTATTTACCTTTTGTTGAAATATTTCTCCCCCTTCCTGGTTTTTTTCCCCATCATGTTCACGCGGGTCAATGTCTTCTGCCTGACAAAAGTCCCGACAAAAGTGGGTTAGCGGGATTACACTGAAGCCTGTATGGCGCGTGGCAAAGGGTGATGTGTGCCTTAGGGCGGCGCGAGCTCAGGGCCTGTCTGAGCCTGTCTGCCAGCGCCGTCTCGTGCTCTTTTGGGCGGCACGGCCTACGTGCACTTTATTCTACTGCTGCCCTTACTTACAGCTTTGCTCCCACTCCATGTGCTTACGAGAGACAGAGAGAGCCAGAGAGAGCTCGAGAGAGCCAGAGAGAGACAGAGATAGACAGAGACAGACAGACAGACATACATGGAGAGACAGACATAGATGGAGAGACAGACAGACATAGATAGACAGACAGACAGACATGGAGAGACAGACAGACATAGACAGACAGACATGGAGAGACACAGAGACTGAGAAAAGGGACAGAGACGCATATGGACAGAGACACACAGGGACAGAGACACACAGGGACAGAGACACACATGGACAGAGACACACATGGACAGAGACACACATGGACAGAGACACACATGGACAGAGACACACATGGACAGAGACACACATGGACAGAGACACACATGGACAGAGACACACATGGACAGAGACACACATGGACAGAGACACACATGGACAGAGACACACATGGACAGAGACACAGAGACACACAGAGATACACAGAGACACACAGAGACACACAGAGACACACAGAGACACACAGAGACACACAGAGACACACAGAGATACACAAAGAGCCACACAGAGACACACAGTTTATCGACTAGACCGAGTATTATTACTCCGTGCAAGCTTTGCTTTTCTTTCCTTTTCCATAAAAAAAAACAAAAAAAACCTTCTCTACCTTTATGTTCGCCCTTGTGACTTTGTTTAACAATCTGAATCTTATCGCACAGTGAAAAGTAGACTCAGCAGTAAACGGCTTGGCTGGTGTCTGTGTATGTCTGTCTGTGTCTCTGTATGTCTGTGTGCGTGTGTGTGTGTGTGCGCGTGTGTGTGTGTGTGTGTGTGCGTGCGTGCGTGCGTGCGTGTGTGTGTGTGTGTGTATGTCTCTGTATGTCTGTGTGTGTGTGTGTGTGTGTGTGTGTGCGCGCGCGTGCGTGTGCGTGTGCGTGCATGCCTGAGCCCCTAGCAGCCCCACACACACACCACATTTTGTCTTTTGAGCAGATTGCAGTTGGAAAAGCAAATGGAAAGGGAGCAGCCACTGATTGTATAATCAGACACCTATTCTGTTTAAGGAGAATGAGCCCGATTAAAATGGACGTGATGAGAAGCAAGTTATCCCGCCCACACAGTATTGGAAAATTGTATTAAGCAGTTCGTTTGCTTTTTTCCCCCTTCTGTGTTTCTTGCAGACAGACGAGACGACAGGTTCAACCTAAGTCCCTCAAATAGAAACGTTTATAAAAGACATAAACAAAAAGAGAAAAAAAGGACAATCAGTTGCCATCAACCAGGTCTACCCACTCACCTGTATATATGTACATTCTTATTTACTTTGAGGTCAGAAACCGACTTGATCTATTTCCTATGATTTTGACTTTTCAGCCGTATTCATAATTAAGTTGGATCCGTTACCTCTTAGTAAGGCTAGATCTGTGATGGCGATTCTGTGATCCCTTTAAAAATACGAAACGATTTATACCGGACTCGGTGGTGGTCATCGCATCGGCGCCGAATCTGGCAGGACGGCGGTTCAAACCCCGGCCGAGTCATAGCAAAGACTTTAAAACAGGTACGTGCTGCTTATTTGCTTCTTGACACTCGGCATCTAAAAAGGAAGGAGCATGAAGAAACAATCGTACGTTGACCACCAATGTGCAAGATTGATGGGACTAATGGCCTCCTCCTTCGTTGAATTCCTTGTAACCCGCACACGCGAAGTGAAAAGCGGGGTTAAGCAATTGGTTCACTTTTTCTGTCTGTCTGTCCACAAACATAATTTTATAACTGAAGATCGACTCGAGGTCGAAGTAAGAAAACATTCCAAAGACGAAACCTACTGTTTTTAAGGATGTCATAAAGGACACAAACAAAGGGCACGGATAACTAATGTAATGTGTTAAATAAGGTGGTGTAAAAGACGCTGCATCAACGGCTGTAGATTTCCGGGAAAACAAAGTTTTATGTGACCTTTCAAATCTTTATTTTATTTACAGTTGAATAATACACTTGGAACACAGATTCCTCTTTTTGGCACTTGTAAAACCCGTTAGTTTAGCAGTGCTTGGACAAAATGTTACAGCGTTTTACATCATCTCGACCAATCAAATTTGCCGCTCGTGGACCACACCCATTTCCTCATTTCTCAAGACTGCACGGCATGAGGTGTTCTATGAACTCTCTAGTTATCTATATCATTAAAACGCTTATTTCTGAACTTTGTAATCGGAACTTCTCTCCAGCTATTGCTCCTGTCGCCCTAAGATATGTGTGATACTATGTAGTTATGACTAACCCTTCCATATAAGCATACTTATGTCTCCAAATGTCTATAAGTGTGGAATAAAAGCTGAAAATCAGTGAAAAGTTTTGAATAACTCGCGCCATTTTGTTTTACGCACAGTGAGATGCTGCACTTGATACCGAGGAGAGGAAGAAGACGTCCCGATGTGTGCCGGACGTGCAGCGACTCGAGAGGCATGATACGCCTTTTAATACAAATATAAATGCGATCAGAAATGTAAATGGGGATACTTAAAAGGCGTAGCATGCCTCTCGAGTCGCTGCGTGTCCGGCACACATCGGGACGTCGTCTTCTCCTCGGTATCAAATGCAGCATCTCACTGTGCGTAAAACAAAATGGTGCGAGTTATTCAAAACTTTTCACTGATTTTCAGCTTTTATTCCACACTTATAGACATTTGGAGACGTACAGTCACGTGACAAAGTAAGTACACCCCATGTAAAGTTTTGACTTTTTCAACATATTTCAACATACAGATATTTGATCTTCATTTCAACAATATTGATAGATAAAGGTGATATAATATAACAAATATCATGAAACATTTACATTTTGTAGTCCATTGTATAATTTAAATAAACATAAATGCAAATTTCGCATGTGGAAAAAGTAAGTACACCCCGACATTTATCACTACTTCAAATACCTAAAATTAGAATCAGGTGCACCAGCTCAGGTGCAAATGATTAGAACATCGTTAGAGAGGATCTTGGAGGAACCTGTCTCATTTAAACCTCAGACATTTCGTTTGGTTTGTTCTTTGTTGATGAAGTGTGTGGCGTCACCGTGCCTAGATCAAAAGAGCTCTCTGAGGCCTTCAGAAAGAAGGTTATAGATGCCTATGAGTCTGGGAAGGGATTTAAAAAGATATCCAAACAATTTGAAATCAATCATTCGACTGTCCGGAAGATCATCTACAAATGGAGAAGATTCCAAACAACTGCCAACTTGTTCAGCCCGAGAGTAGACCGCAAGATGCTGAAAGAAGTCTCTAAGAATGCCAGAATGTCATCGTGGGACCTACAGGTAGCTCTTGCCACTGTTGATGTCAAAGTGCACTAGTCTACCATTAGAGAGAGGCTGCACAAATTTGATCTACATGGGAGGTGTGCCAGGAGGAAACCTTTGCTGTCCAGAAAGAACATCAGGACAAGACTAAAGTTTGCCAATGAACACCTCAGCAAAGACCAGCACTTCTGGAACAATGTGCTCTGGACAGATGAGTCAAAGGTCGAGCCATTTGGCCACAGTACCAGAAGACATGTTTGGCGAAAACCAAAGACAGCATTTGACCACAAGAACCTGATACCAACTGTAAGGCATGGTGGTGGAAATATTATGGTTTGGGGAAGCTTTGCTGCATCAGGGCCTGGGCAGCTCACCATCATAGAATCCACTATGAATTCTTCATTGTACCAGAGGGTGCTTGAGGATAATGTGAGGCCATCTGTCGGGAAGTTGAAGCTCAACCGAAGGTGGACCTTGCAACATGACAATGACCCTAAACATACCAGTAAATCCACCAAGAAATGGCTGAAAAGAAAGAAATGGAGGGTTCTGGAATGGCCGTCAAAGCCCGGATCTAAATCCCATCGATATGTTGTGGGGGGATTTGAAATGAGCTGTGCATGCAAGAAACCCCTCAAACATCGCACAGCTGAAAGAATTCTGCATGGAGGAGTGGGCAAAAATTTCTCCCAGTCGATGTCAGAGACTGGTAGACAGTTATAAGAAACGCCGACTTGAGGTTGTTCCTGCCAAAGGGGGCAATACCACCTATTAGAGCCAAGGGTGTACGTACTTTTTCCACATGCGAAATTTGCATTTATGTTTATTTAAATTATACAATGGACAACAAAATGTAAATGTTTAATGATATTTGTTCTATTATATCACCTTTATCTATCAATATTATTGAAATGAAGATGAAATAGCTGTATGTTGAAATATGTTGAAAAAGTCAAAACTTTACATGGGGGGTACTTACTTTTTCACGTGACTGTAGGTATGCTTATATGGAAGGGTTAGTCATAACTACATCGTATCACACATATCTTAGGGCGACAGGAGCTGGAGAGAAGTTCCGATTCCGATTACAAACTTCAGAAATAAGCGTTTTAATGATATAGATGATATCGATGCCTGTGATTTTCACGGGTTACCGCTAGTTATTATTATTATTGTCATTATTAGCCTCATTGCGTTGCGAAACGATACTCATTGCTTTGCATTTAACTTCTCGCCCAAATTTCTTTCCTCCTTCGTTTGGCACCGTGCCCCAACTCCCTACCCCCTCCCACTCTTAAAGGAACTCCTGATCTAGACAACGCTAGCTTTGGTTCCTTGGGGAGTAACCCGCTGCACTATGTTCGGATTACAAGGACATGAATTACGTCTGATTATTGTACTTGAAACGCATCGCACGCGATAACTTTTTCCCAACAGCGTCGCTGGTTTTTTTGCCATTCTTGCGCCACTCTTACCAGCAACTTTCAGGGAGTAAAGTTGTTGGATCATATCTTATCTTTCTTTCTTTTCTTTTCTTTTTTTCTGGCTGGCCTTTTGCACTATTGATGCAACCACCGGATCCTTATCTCGGGAGCTCGCTCGTCGCACTCCAGCGGGCCGGCCATTGATTTTGGTGGATGCTTCGTCCTCCCATCGAGCCGACCAGACTCATTGCCGCAGCTTTTGGCGTGATCAGTTATCTATCCTGTTACATTGCATTCAGGCCAAGTTTTCGGGTTGAGAAAGGGATATTGCTCTGAAGCTCCTGCTCGAGGTAGAAGCAAGAATAGTATACACAGGTGGAAAGACTACGGAGTTCAATTTGTTTCCTTAGAAAGTCGACTGGAAAGAAACGCGTTGTACACCCATTCATATTAAGGTGATTCTTCAAAGATATCGATGAAACCAAAAATGTTATAAATCTGCTATCCCTTTATTTTATTTGTAAACTTTGCCTGATACTTACAACCACCCCTATCACGTGCTAGCTAGCTTTTCAGGGGTCTTGGCCGATCTGCTTTTGCCCTGCCTAATTCCTGCCGCAGTTCCGTCTTTGCTTGCCCGGATGGGCAAGGAGACCCCGGCACTTTGTCACGAGTTTCAATGCTGAAGCACGGGGTTGGAGGCGGATAATGAAGAAGCAGAAGGCAAAATCGTTGCCCTGTGACCTGCAGTTCTTTCACGCTGCCTCAGCGTTTCTCAGGATAATTGCACCGTTAGAGCACCGTAATTGGTGGGATTTTCTTTATTTTAAATTTATCTTGAACTGCCGCAGCCATGCCGAAGAATTCCCCTGCTTTGTCATCAGGGTTTCGTTTACGCACATCACCGAAGCTTGCCCTAATTTCGCCCAGTTCTCTCACGGATTTGTAGGCTAAGTATAACATGCTGCTGGCAAGTTTACATTCGGTATAATCCTCGACAGCACCACTTGCCATCTCCACATTTTCTTTGTTCGACTTTCTGTGCACTTCTTTTCATGAGCTCTCACCTACCATCTTAAACTGGTGCCTGAAATCCCCCCCACAAACTGTTTATTGCAAAAAAAAAAAAAAAAAGGAGGTTTCTACCAACATATTTCAATCCTTCATTTATTGAACATTCCAACAAAATACGCTCTTCATACTGAAATACCTGTCTCAGAATCTTTCGGATGATTCTAACCTCCAAACTTTTCTGTGCAAGGCTTTGAGCTCAGTCTTTGAGAAAGCGTTTCATTCATGTTTTGCCCATTTTTAGGTATCGATGCTATTCTGCATCAGCAGCCAATTTTGTGCAACTTTTCATCAATGTGTGCAGGAGCAGGCAATTCGGCCCATCAAGCATGCGCAATCTAACTCTGGTTTCCCTTGTGACAGGTGGGGATTCTGATCATGATACCCTCGAGGAGACTAGCATTACTGATTGCAGAAGCCAAGTGATTGCAGAAGTGAAAAAAAATAGATCGTAAAGCAATTGTGTTGGATGTAAATTTTGATGTGTTTGGGAAGTTTGGAGCGGGTGAAAAACTTGTCCAAATCATGAAAGCATTACGGCATCTACAGTGGGGCATATACGTGAGAATAACGACAAAATGAAAAAGTTCTCCAGCAGGAGCAGCTACAACTTTTAAGTGCTACACTTTTATTTCTTATGTTTAGATGATTATTATTCATATTTTATCGAAACATTATCAAATTTCTATGCATTATGTGCTTTACAAGGGTTTTGCTGCATTAAGTGTGTTTTTATTACTTCATGGAGCTGAAATATTTTCCATAGGAACGCATCTTCAATGATATAAATGGAGTCAAAGGAAAAAAAGAGGATTCGTTAAATGTTATTTCACTTTATGTCGAACTTTTCAAGAATGTATATATTCTGTAAATCGAGGTGTGCGTGTGCGCGTGTGCGTGCGTGCACTCCATAACTAATGAAGCCTAGCGGCTGAAACCTTTGCATGCATACTAAGGGAACTCCAAGGGAGTGCATGAATGGAAACTGGGATGGGGGGAAGGGGTGGAGTGGGAGGAGGTAGGAGAATGGGGGGTGGAGGGGAAGGGGTTAGGTGGGGTGGGTTGAGGGAGGGCGTGGCATGGGAGGATGGAGGGAAGGGGTGAGGGAGGTGGAAGGAGGGATGGAAGTGGTGTGGGAGGAGGGAGGAGGGAGGTGAAGGGGTGGGGGGGAATGAGGGAGTAGGTGGCATGGGAGGAGGGAAGGGGTGGGTGGGTAGAGGTGTAAGGTGGGGGGGGGGAAAGGGTGGGAGTCTGAAGGAGGTGGGTGGGAGGAGGCAGGAGGAGTGGTGGGAGAAGAGAGGGGAAGGGGTGGGGTGGGAATCTGGAGGAGGGTTGGACTGGAGTATGGAGGGAGGGGGTGGGGTGGGAAGAGGCAGGGTAAGGGGTGGGAGGAGGGATCCGTGATGACCAGCAACCTGTGTACATTTGCTAATATATGTATAATTGTATATGTGTGTGTATATATATATTTTGTGTGTAGTTCTTTTTGAATGAATTTATTACCATAATTCAGCTTTTACTCGCGGCCGTAGAAGATTGACTACAATAATTCAGCTCAGCTTTTAATTGCGAAATGGGCCCAGCCCGGCCAAGGTGGGCCTCGACCGGTCTCGCCACCTAGCCTAAAACCTTCCCGGGGCCTGTCCCGACATTTTTGATCTTAGAGGTTTTCTCCTATCTTTCACCGTTCAGGAGATTAGTTTGCACAAACAAACAAACAAACAAAAACTTTCTTTTATATATTGTTGTGGATCTCGACGCCAGCCTTCTCCCCTTACCAAGGGGGGATTAGTCCCCTTGTCTTTGACTGGCCTGGCGGGACCCGGGACCTATGACGTCCTTCCCGGACAGCGCGAAATAGGGTATTAGGACTAGATTTCGCTATTACCTAATTACTCGCGCTGCCCTGAAACGAGGAAATAAGCCCGCACGAACCACGCGTGTTGAGATGCCGAGCGGTGTGTACATGTGATCCGTGCCGTTTAGATGGTGGACCCGGTTCTAGCGATCTTATTCGTACCACACTTAGTCAATGGATAAATCACAAAAGCGGTCGAATTGGAAAAAGGAATAACAGGTTTTATTTACACTATTCACAATGGCTCAGAGAAAAAGGGGACACAGTCCGCCTTAAAACGGTCTTAACTTAATACCCAGGACAAATGGGCCCATCACACACACACTCACACGGGGCTTGCAGCTGCATGATGATGGTCCGCGTCCAAGGATGGCTCTCGTGCAGCTCCCTCCGGTCTCCGGTTCATCCCGTGCAGATGCTAAGTAGAGAAGGCAGGAGCTCTCCGCGTGTCGTTTGGACGCACAAGGTTATTACGGGGCGATTTGGTAGGGTGTGGGCTCTGGCGGTTGGCGGTTAATCACTCACAGGTTATTACCGCATTTACTCGCGTGGCTGAAGTGGGCGCTATTCGCCACCGGCGCGTCTGGCTGCAGCCGTGTACTCAACGCCTCTTCTTCCTCTCCTCTGGCGCGTACGTTATATGCGAGATACAGTTCAAAGCCTCAAAGCGAGTGATGCGAGTCGAGTTCTTTCTCTCTCTCCACTTGCGAGTCAGTCCTCTCGATCAAGCCCTCTCCCAACAAGTCATCCAAGTCCTCCAGCGCTAGTCCTTTCACCACTGCCATGTGCACGCGAGTCCTCTCAAGGGCTTTGTGCAGTGACTTATATAGGTATGCCCCGCGAACCTTCTAGAACTCACCAGACGCGCCTCTCCACGCCCCCTCACGCCATGCCGTTAGAGCCCTGGTTGGCTGGTGGCTCTTACCGTCATCGCCTCTGATGCTCCGCCTTGACCCCGCCCCCACCCCGACCTCGCGCTCCTCCTTCTCAGGCCTACCTCGTGTTACTTGACTAGTGAGCGAGCAAAGGGCAGCTGCGGGCAGCCAAAGCGTAATACTGAGCGGGCAGCCAAATGGGGCGCGGGATCAATTATGCCCATAGAGGTGGAATTGGAGGGTGGTCGCAAAAATGAGCGGGACCTAATCTCATGTCTTTACACAATGCAGATATTAATAGGGGAAATGGCCTATACTTACACATACTATGACATAACTAATACTACCAGTGGGCCTACGTGTTGCTCGTGGACTAACTATGGGAGGCAACCCTTTAACCTTTAATGACCAATATGTGCAAATCTCAAAACCATAGCAATATATAGATCATCTAGGAATAAATTAGTGGAAAAAAAAAAATGATGACGTCATCAGTCACGTGGTTCGGACGCCGCCTTGGAAAAACCGAAAAACTTTGCACCTCTATATCTCCGAAAGCGCTGAATAGAAAAAAATTGAGACATGGCTCATTGTAAAGAACTCTCCATGTGGAATAACATCTGTGAATGATGTCAGAGGTGCCTCCATTATGACATCATAATTTGACAAGTACAAATGTCATCCGATCAAGATGAAATTTCTTGAGCATAATCTAGGAATAAATTAGTGGAGAAAAAAATAATGATGACATCATCTGTCACGTGGTTCGGCCGCCATATTTGTTTTAACACAAAAGCCTTCACAAATGCCTAACACAAATGCACATCATTAACAACAGAGCTAATTCAAGTTATCATCATTTCAAGTTAGCAACTTTCCTTTTTGTTACAATGATTTAATTTAGATTAGGAACCATTGTGTAATCAGCTGTTTGATAGATGGTGATATTATGTCTGGCCTGGATTCATTTGCAGACCCCGATGATATATTACTGTATCGTATCAGTCATTTTCCATGCCTAATAGACTATGAACAAGGCATGCCCTACTGGGTAGATAAAATGCTACTGCGACACATGAATTCATTTTTCAAAAAACGTAAATTCCGGCTCTGGAAGCTTCTTCCCCTGACTGTTTCAAGGGGGCAGGTCCAATAAATTGTCACCCCCTCCCCTTCCCAACCCCCGTTCCCAACCCTTGTCCGTGTTTGATCGAAACGTCAAGCAGTTATTTATTTTGCTCATTAAAGGTTGGAGAACTCAAGATGGATTCATTTTATATATATATATATATATATATCAGAGCATGGTTTTTTTTTCTCTCTCTTTGTGTGAAGGCTGCTTTGGCATGAGACAGTTTTTAAATGCTGTTGTTTATTGATGAGCTGGCATATATATACTTTTCACAAGCAAGAACATTGTGACATCCAACACGAATGTCGGAGGAAGGATGATCGACTTGATGCATCGGTGTTTTCAGCAGCAGGATGCTGCGAGTGAATTGCTTTGAGTTCTCCCATTAGACAATCCACTTACCCAGAATAAGCAAAGCTTTTGCAGTGAGAATTATTGTCACTTTGGTAAGATTACTTTAGCACCTCCAGCTTAACAGCCCTACTTGTTTTGTCATCATTTTCATTTCCATGAGAAACATTGTGACCTTCCTGGTTGATTTTGTGTTTCTCACTTTTGGCTGACTATAGAGGAGCCTTTCACAGAACGTACAATCGGCACTACTGAGATGTCATGATCATCATGTGACACCAGAATGGCACACCTACCAAACTAACAAAACCCCCTTGATTGCGCTTCACTGTCTTGCTAGACCCGCTATTATTGGCCAATTCAACAAAAGATTGTCATTGGTTAAAAAAAAAAAACTACATCCCACTTCTCCTGGTGGTCACACTTCCCAGAAAAGACTGCCAGATACTTCAGCATTGAGTTGCCAGTCATTCTGATGTGCTATTGTAAGAGTTCTTGTAAAATGTATTTCATGGTGTCAACTTGACCATCCTGAATATAATTTCTCCCCAGCTGTAGTTTTTCTGTTTTTAACTTTTTTGTGTACAAAGTAGAGGCTCATGAAGAGCTAACACATGAAACACAAACATGAACAGAAACACACATGAAACATATAATAAAGGGAGCGGGAGACGAGAGGGTGGGAGAGAGAGAGAGAGAGAGGAAAGCACAACAACAGTAGAGAACAGGGACATCGGGAGATCTGTGGAAGGGAGAGGGCTGGGGTGGGGTACACGGGATAAACAAGATGGACATCACTAGGAATTTCAGGAAAGAAGTTGGAGATTGAAAGAGGTGGATTTGGGGTGCTTTAACGGGGGTAGAAAAGATCAAGGTTTTGGATGGGGGAAAATAAGAGAAGGTGGTGAACAGCTGTTTTGAAGACCTGGAGGGAGGAGAGGGATTGAAGAGAGTGAGGGAGTTTGTTCCAGAGGCGGGAGAAAAGAGGAATGAAAGAGTGTAGGTGAGCAGAGAGTCTTGATTTTGGCAGTTTCACCAGAAGAGGGTTCCTGGCAGATCTTGTGTGTCCTGCAGGAATAAATGGGGGACAGAAGAGCACAGACAGAGCAGGGGGACCAAGGCCAGAGAGGAGTCTGTAGAAAACAGAAAGACCAACAACAATGAGAGAGAGAAAGGCCCTCAGAATCGGCTTCATCGCGGAAGATACCAATGATTTTGAATGCTTTGGTTTCAACCGCGTGAAGTCGAGCTGAGTGTAAGGCAGGAGCACCAGGCCAGAGGAAGGGGAGAGCAGTACTCCATCAATCTGCGGATGAAAGCCTTGTATGTGGTGAGAAGCTCAGTAGTGCCAAGGAAGGACTTCACACGATGGAGAATGCCCAGTCGGCAACTGGCTTTGGAGTCCAGCTTGGAAATGTGGTTTTCCCAGGAAGACAACTTCATGCCAAGTTGCTTAGGTTTGAGAGCAATGTCGCATAATTATCTCTTGGCAATGGGACTATATGGCAATGGCAATGGCATGGGCAATGGCAATGGGACAACGTATATATAATGGGACTACACTTTATAGGCCCAGACACTTTCTGAGGTTAACATTTTGCATTGAACAATGTGTTCCTGATGATGTCACTCGTGCCGGTTATCAATGCATCGATTGACAAAATTGTCAAGACCCTCGAGGTAATATATATTTTTTGTCCGATCAGGAAGATGATTTCCATCAAGCTTCGCTGTGATTAGCCTTACGAGAGCCATCACAAGAAGTTTGCCGTGGTGTTATAATCCGTCCTTTGCTCTCTATTCCTGCCAAGTTGTTGTCTTTGAAGCTCCTTTAAAAAAATAATAAAAACATGCGACACGCAATGAGGCTTACATGTCACTGTTAAAGGGGCTAAACAGCTGCCATTGTACATCAGCTTTACAGTTAGACGATGGTTAATTCTCCAGCTTGCAATGCTTCACCTATTCCCCCATCCACATGCCCTTCTCATGCCACCATCTGCCCTTGGTTTGTGATTCCACGCAAGTGTACGTGCCAGACTGCATGGCGTGGTACCAAGCGCCACCACAATCCTACCGGCATTTTCATCTCTCCATGAGCTTGAACCGTTCTCCAAAACCTTAACCATTGAGCTGCTTTCAACTTGGTAACTCATTAATGGCTCATCAAAACAAACGGCATGCTCTTCCTTCCTTCATTTGTGTTTAACGGAGGCAGCTCTGCCTTTTTCACAGGGCATTCGGAGTCGATCCTGATGTATGGGCTGGCACCACATTTTGACCAGGCCAGCCAGAGCAACCAAATAACTCACTTCCTTAAAGGTCATGAGTGAGATACCTGGGTTTTTAGTAACAATCCAATTTCGACAAGGAGATTTTCCTGAGGTTCCAAAAGCCAACTGCTCCGGCTTCTGAAGCCAAGAATCCAAATTCTTATTTATTGCTGCCTGTACCCGACCTGAACCCACCATCCCTGGAATGCCGATCCAACGTCTTTACCGCTGGGTCACCACCGTGCTCACATGGCTGTCCAAAGAAGCCGCTAAAGTTGGAAAATTATTTTATAATATACGTACTTCAAGTTGCCAGTCTTTCTTTTGGATGATTTACATTTATCACATTTTTTTGGCCTCGATTAAAAACCACATTTGTTTTGTGGTAAAAAGGTTTGTGGTAAAAATGGTCCGATGCTGGCCCGAGCAGTTCCTCCCTCCAGCCCATCAAAAATAAGTTTCCCAGACCAGATCCATTGTGTTTTGTAGTTTTATTCTAATTCCTGTGTCGCTGGTCGTGTTTTCATCCAATTCTTTCTGCCAACCCGCAACTAGTTGTGTTGAATTGTTGAGGTTGTGTCCCCGTTAAAAGTCCGGCCTACTTGCCTAGGGCTCAGAAAGTTGGCGTATTTCTTCCGTCTCCGCTGTGACCCGACGTGCTTTGTTTTAGCTTGTTTTTCTCCCAAGTATTGTCACTTCTGATCCCTGAGCTTGCACCACCATGTCAGGTAATCCCCCATTCAAGACCATGATCATTTCTAACCGCTCTCACTCCCACCCTAAGCCCACATCATTCCAAATTTCCAACTTTTCTTTCCTGAGAGTTTGCTTCTGTATCCATCGTGTCCACCCCATGAATCCTTCCCTACCCCTCATTCTTACCCGCATCCCGTGTTTGTCCATCTCTGTTTATTTTGTCCCTCGGCCCTGCTCTTGGTGTTTCCCTAATTTATTACCCTCGCCAGAGGAGAGGGTATTGCATTTGAGTCCGTTTGTGTGTCTGTTTGTTTGTCTGTTTGTCCGCACAGAACAAATATGCTTTTCTCTGCAACCGTTGGTCCGATTGACAGGAAATTTACACCAAAGGTGCATCTCCTCCTGTATAATGTTTAAATTAAAATTATGACGTCATCGGCACCTGGTTCCGGGCGCCATCTTGGAAAAACTGAAAAACTTTGCACCTCTATATCTCTGAACATGCTGCGTAGAAAATGATTGAGATATGGCTCATTGTAAAGAACTCTCCATGGGGAATAACATATATTAATGATGATGTCATAGGTGCCTCCATTATGACGTCATAATTCGACAAGTACAAAACTTCATCTGATCAAGATGAAAATTTTTGAGCGTCATCTAGGGATTAATTGGTGGAGAAAATAAAGACATCAGTCACGTGGTTCTGCCGCCATATTTGTTTTAATAAAATATGACGTTTTTAACAACAAAAAAAAAATTACAATTTTTTTAAACAATGTTTTAACAAAAAAAAAAAAGAAGCCCCACAAAATAGACCTCACAACAACGTCATGGCGAGGATCTGCAATCTCTGATTGCTCTTTCTTGTTTCAGCTGTTTCTTTTGCATCCTGATGCGATCTGCATTCTAGCCCTTCCGTGAGCCTTGACTTTGTACAAATAAAGGTGACCATCTTGCTCCACTTATCAACAACAGATGCATGGAGGTGCAATCTTTTTTTCTTTTTTTTCCCCAAAAACTTTTTCCATAATACTTTTGCCTGTGTTGCCTTTTTGCTTCTCGTTTAAACCCCAAGGAGGGGATTGTATATCTACGGAAGGCAAGACTCATTCACTTCAAATGATTCTCACAGTGAACTGTGGACACACAAAGGCTCAACGACAATATCTGGCCACAGAACTTATTGGGGAATTAAATGGCCTCAAACTCTTTCTTGTTATGTTTTCACCCCTGTCTGGCGTTGCATCAAGGTCCGCTGTCCCTCAGATGGATGATAAGCCGGGTGTCCCGCCCCTCAGTTACCATTGGCTGATGGATGTTGCATATCCCTCAATTTCTTTCGTGAAGATTGAGTGTTATCACGGGCACCTTAAACAAAAATTCCTGCCAACTTCAGTAAAATGTCAGGCTTTGCCAACCAGTTCATGAAAGACTTGGGCCAAAAACTTTCACCGGCTGACCCCACAAATAGGTGACCTGATCTTTGCGAGCTTGGGGTTTCCAAGGTAAAGGGGAAATTGAGGAATAATACCCGAACTTTAATATCTTGCATTTTAAATTTAACATATTATTTACCTGTTATGGCTCGGAAAGCTCTAACTGTGCAATGGAGGCCTAAACAGGGTAGAGGCATAGTCGGATGGTGCAGAGGTGGCACACGCACTTACCTTTGAGTTGTCTAGTCTGGTTTCTATTCTCGACTCTTGTTGGTCAAGATATTTGTAGCAAGTGCTGTTATGGTACTTGGTTTCACAGCTACCATACCACTGGAAAGAGAGCGTGAGTGTGTCTGTGTCTGCATTTGTATTTTTGAGGCAGATGTTTTTGACAAATTCAGGACAATGACATTTGGAAACTCATTTACAATGAATAATAGGTATTGTCTCCATTCTCTCTCATGTTGCAGTTTTATTTATGGGATATGACAACTTTCTACCTATTTGCTGATGACTCTACCCTGTGCTGTGACATCTGTCATCCTTCGGACAGGCTGCAGCCTCTTCCCTCTCCGAAGACCTTGAGAAATAATCACAAGACATTTGTGATTGGAATATGTCAAACATTTGGAATACGTCTTTCAATCCTGATAAATCCCACACTTTCACTATCTCTGTCCGATAGGACCATTTGGCAAACCTTCCTGTCTATTTTCTCAGCAGACCCCTTGAGGAAGTTCAGTCATTCAAACTAGTGGGTCTCGCTATCAGCCATGACCTTTGTTGGGCAAGCCACATTTCAAAGTTGGCCTCCAAAGCCTGGGCATCCTTCATCGTACAAAGTCCTTCCGTGGCACACCTGAACTCCCATCCACCTACAAAGCCTTCATCTGCAGCTTGATGGAGTACTGCTCTGACCTCTGGGTTGGGTCCCCTGTGCCTCACATCTTGCTCAGCTTGATGCCGTGGAAACCAAGGCCTTTACGATTAAAGCAATCTCCTGCGATGAAGCTGAGTATAGGGGTCTATCACTTCGTCATCGCAGACAGGTGAGTGATCTCTTTGTTCTACCTCCTCCTTTCTGGTCTTGCACTATGCTATTTCCATGCTTTGCTTCCCCCCTTACCCCTCCACCCCCCCCCCCCCCCCCCCTGCCAACACTGGGTTTCTGCAGGTCACACAATCCACTATCAACCCACTTTGGGTTAAACTACCTAAATCCAGGACCACTGCTCACTTCCACTCATTCGTTCCTCTTTTCTCTCACTTCTGGAACCAACTTCCACATCCCTTTCGATCTCTCTCATTCCTCCCTCCAGGTCTTCAAGACAGCTGTTCACCACCGTCTCAGATTGTCCCTAATCTCAAACCATGATCTTTATTTTTACCCTCGTTAACCCCCACTCCACCCCAATCCATCCTCCATCCAAATTTCCAGTTGTCCCTGCTGAGAGTTTCCTTTTGTATCCATATTGTCCACCGCATGCATCCTCTCCGCCCCCCCCCCCCCCCCCATCATTCCTCCCCACACCGATTGTTTGTCCGTCTCCCTCTATCTTCAGCTCTGCTGTCAGTGCCCCCCTCCCCCCCTGCCCCTCACTCTACTGTTCCTTTTGTCCTGTTATCTCCTGTTCCATTAAGTGTACTAATACTAGTTCTTCCACAAGCCTCGACAATGTATTTATATTAAAAAATAGACTTACATGCCAGAATGGACATCCGAGAGCAGTTGTTGATTCATGGTTTTGCATTATCCCATGACTTCCATGCTCCCCATGGTGGTGGTTTGTAATCCCTGCATACAGTAAAGATTTATCTCCCTCTTCATATCCCTGGACACTCTTCAATAACATATCCTGGAACTCAGGCCTGGAGCTCTGTGCACTCAGCAAATATTGCTGTTCGTCATAAGAGCGAGTACAGTTTTGGGGTTGAAAATGCAGTGTTCGCAGCGTACTCTTTCATCAGTTTTGTTCTGGGATCCAATGCTGAGCTGCCGTGTTCCTGTTTTTGAGTTTTTGCTCCAACCTAGCTTTTTCCTGGAATTGTCTAGAGCACAGATTTCCTGATGCGATTCTCAGCAGGCTTCCGAATCGTTGATGAGGCACGCACGCATTTTGCACACCGGCTGGATCTGTTTATTGCGCAGACACAAAGCAAACCACAACAGTAGCAGAGGGTTTGTGGTTAAGACGAAAATAATGGCCTGGAAAATGCAAACAGCATCTGCTTAGTGTTCTAGGTTAAGGTGGCAGTATTGGAGTAGGTTGTTCGAATGGGGTTTCTGTGCACATGGTGGGTGGAGATGGAGAGGAGGTCGGAATGGTGTTTTATGAGTTGTAACAGCCAAAGGGGGTTTGCTTCATGCCCGGGCTTGCCATGTCGTTCCTGTTTGGGCAGGCCTCCCTGGGCTTGAGATACTAGGCAATTGGCTGTGGCGGTAGGGGTGGGGGACGGGTGGACGGGTGGTGATGTTTCATGGAGGGGCTGCGGCTTTGTCGGAGCTCATATCGGCAGAGGCCTGTGGCCTGCTTTAAAACGGCTGCTGGGGCATGCCGCTCCGATAATGGCGCGTCACAATCTGTTGCCTCGTTCATTGCAGAAAACCGTTGTGGTCGTTGACGTTTGGACTTACTTCTCACAAGCTGTAAAGGCAATACCCTACTCGAGTGGCAAACGTATTATTTAATTTAGGGGCAACCCTCCGTGGTTCCAACTGACGAAGTCTTGTCCCCTAATTGAGGATCAAAGGCCCTCGGCTGAAGATTAAATTTCCCGTAAAGTGTCTTCAAGGTTTGACTTCTCCGAGTGTGAAAATTACATTCCGTTTTGGGTGGACAGTCGTGCTCCTAAACACTGCCAGAGAAGTGTCCACCCCCCCCCCCCCAGCCCCCCAGCTTACAGTATGCTTTCACTGACCTCTTCAATTAGCTCTTTCCAAGTAACCACTTCTTGGAGTTCCTTTTATCCTTCATCTATTCTGCTACCACTATAGGAATGGCGGCAAGGCCTCTGGCATTGCCACCAACCAGCAAGTGGTTGATGACGAGGCCTCTGGAGTTGCCACCAACCACCAAGTGGTTGATGACGAGGCCTCTGGAGTTGCCACCAACCAGCAAGTGGTTGATGACGAGGCCTCTGGAGTTGCCACCAACCAGCAAGTGGTTGATGGAAATGCCTCTGGCGTTGCCACCAACCAGCAAGTGGTTGAGAGGCGTTTCCACCGACCAGCAAGTGGTTGATGACGAGGCCTCTGGAGTTGCCACCAACCAGCAAGTGGTTGATGGAAATGCCTCTGGCGTTGCCACCAACCAGCAAGTGGTTGAGAGGCGTTTCCACCAACCAGCAAGTGGTTGATGGCAAGGCCTCTGGAGTTGCCACCAACCAGCAAGTGGTTGATGGCAAGGCCTCTGGAGTTGCCACCAACCAGCAAGTGGTTGATGGCAAGGCCTCTGGAG
This sequence comes from Myxine glutinosa, assembly GCF_964187855.1. NCBI lineage: Eukaryota > Metazoa > Chordata > Myxini > Myxiniformes > Myxinidae > Myxine > Myxine glutinosa. The sequence goes on from NC_136261.1 coordinate 32,860,757, forward strand.
TTGCCACCAACCAGCAAGTGGTTGATGGAAAGGCCTCTGGCGTTGCCACCAACCAGCAAGTGGTTGAGAGGCGTTGCCACAAACCAGCAAGTGGTTGATGGCAAGGCCTCTGGTGTTGCCACCAACCAGCAAGTGGTTGAGAGGCGTTGCCACCAACCAGCAAGTGGTTGAGAGGCGTTGCCACCAACCAGCAAGTGGTTGAGAGGCGTTGCCACCAACCAGCAAGTGGTTGAGAGGCGTTGCCACCAACCAGCAAGTGGTTGAGAGGCGTTGCCACCAACCAGCAAGTGGTTGAGAGGCGTTGCCACCAACCAGCAAGTGGTTGATGGCAAGGCCTCTGGAGTTGCCACAAACCAGCAAGTGGTTGATGGCAAGGCCTCTGGCGTTGCCACCAACCAGTTGATGTGTGGCTTCAGTGGCTCGGTTGAATATTCCATGCATGCATTGTGACTTGTGAGTGTTCTCCTGTAACTGTGACGTCTCGCAACTGATAGACGCAGAAGAATGGCAGATTCGGAAACTCCCTGCACACACATTGTCTGAAGCTTTCAATTGTTCTGACACCCAACGTTTTACATCTTTCTTTCGGCCCTTTTCCTGTGGGTGTATTTTGTCTAGCCGTATTGTGATTACGGTACTTCGCAACCCCCTCTTTTCATCACACAGTTTCCTACACCATTTGTTCTGTCTGGGGCACTGTGACCTAATTTGCAATAATTTAATTAATTGATAATAAAATGCTCACCAAGGGGCCGAGAGGATGGCCTGGAGGGCACATTCGCCTCAAAGCTGTGTCGCCTGGGTTTGAATCCCGGTGTTTCACAGGCTGGACGATTCATCAATGTGTGTACCGTCTCTCGGTTGGACGTTAAACTGGCTGTCCCATCTGCTGGCATTAGTTGCTGGACGTTAAAGATCATTGGTGAAGAGTAGGCGAGCTATCGCAGGCACCATGGCCAAATTCTAAAATGACTGCCCTTACCACTTAGTCGAGTCGTCAGGCCTGGCCAGCCGGTTCGTGAAAGACTTGGCGTGGGAATAATTGTGCCCGTTAAAGAAGAAGAAGGTGATCCAACAATGCCCTCCACCATACATTTTGCGTGTGTGATGACGTCATCGATGACCAAACACAAACGGAAAGCTCAGGGAATCGAGATGCTTTGCCTGTTTCAAAGACACTTCTGAAGAGCGAGTTTGCACGGCGAAGCGCGTCTCACATGCTGCATATACAGTATATTGTGGCGGACACAAAAGCCCACTGGCGTGGTGACATCATTCCGCGCACCAAGTGGGCGGTGGCCACGCCCGAGGGGTAGGCGTGGCCTCATGATATACACCGGGCGCGCAGCCCGGAGCGCGCCAGTGTTACAGTGAGCTCCTGAAATAAAGACGCTTATAAGTTACCGCTTGTCCGCTTCCCCCTTGCTCGCAAGCAGCGCGCGTAACGCCGCGCTTTACTGGTGACCCCCTCGACGTTGGATCTGCCGGAGCGATCCTTCCACACGCGACGCCATTGCCATGGCCAACTTCATCAAACTTCCCGAATTTTGGGAGGCTCAGGCCGAAGTCTGGTTCGTCCAGGCCGAAGCCCAATTTCAGCTTCGGCGCCCCACCGGCGATGACACGCGCTATTGCCACGTCGTCGCCTCCCTTGGGCCCGGCACGGCCGCTCGAGTTGTGTCCGTCCTTCGCCACCCACCGGACGGCCACAAGTACGAGGCACTCAAGCGGCTACTCCTAGCCACGTTCGGCCTCACGGACGACGCACGGGCCGACCGCCTCCTGGATCTCCCCGAGCTCGGTGACACGCGCCCGTCGGTCCGAATGGACCATATGCTGTCACTGTTGGGCGACGAAGCCCCCGGTTCTCTATTCCGGGCGCTTTTCCGTCGCCAACTTCCAGCGCAGGTTCGCCTCGCGTTGGCCGGGACCGGGCTAACGGAACCCCGAGCATTGGCAGCCGAGGCGGACAGGTACTTCGCCGCTTCGGACACGCGGGCGAGAGTCGGCGTGGCCGTCACGGCCCTCGAGGCTGATGCTGCTGATGCTGCTGATGCTGCTGTTCCACAGCATCAGCTTATACAGCATACGCAGCATGCTGATACGCACCTCGTGACCGCCGCCACGCCCTGCCCACCGCCGCGGCGAAAACCGCCACTGCGGGGAAACCCGCCAACTCCACCGGCCTGGCGGAGCCAGCCGCGCTCCTCCAGCTCCACCACCTGGTGCTGGTTCCACGCCAAGTTCGGCCACGAAGCTCGGCAGTGTCATCCGCCATGCTCCTTCAACAGGTCGGGAAACGCCCGGGCCGGCACTCAATAGTGGCGATGAGCGCCGGCCGTTCGAGCAGCCTGCTGTTCATAACGGACACCTTCTCCGGGCGCCGTTACCTGTGCGACACGGGAGCGCAGGTGAGTGTCGTTCCCGCCGGCACGCCGCGGGTGGGGGCCCCGCGCTGCTTGCCGCGAACGGGACGCCCATCCGTACGTACGGAAAACGCTGCCTCTCTCTTCGGTTCGGAGGGCAGGTTTTCCGATGGACGTTCGTCACCGCCGACGTGCCCATGGCACTGCTTGGCGCGGACTTCCTGTGCGCTAATGGGCTCCTGGTCGACGTCAAGCGCAGACGTCTTGTCCAGGCCGAGACGTTCAGCTCGCTCGCTTGTGCGTTGCCCAGCTCAACGAGCGGCTTGCCAAGCGGCTTGCTGAACGGTTCGGTTCCGGCCACGTTGGTCTGTACGCTTCCGGCAGCGGACGCATTCACCCGCCTCCTCGCCGGCTTCCCGGCCCTCACGCGGCCCACCTTCTCGGCGGGGGCCGTCAAGCACGGGGTGGCCCATCACATCCCCACCGTCGGGCCACCGGTCTACGCCCGGGCACGCCGCCTCGAGCCGACGAAGCTGGCGGTGGCAAAAGCGGAGTTCGCTACCCTGGAGCGACTCGGCATCGTTCGGCGCTCAGAGAGCGCTTGCGCGTCGCCGCTGCACATCGTGCCGAAGCCCGGCGGGGGATGGCGACCGTGCGGGGACTATCGCCGTCTCAATGACGCCACGACTCCCGACCGCTACCCCGTCCCCCACATTCAGGACTTTTCCGCCCTTTTGGCGGGCAGGTCCTTCTTCTCGAAGGTGGACCTCATACGCGGCTACCATCAGGTCCCCGTCAGGCCGGAGGACGTCCCGAAGACGGCGGTCATCACGCCATTCGGACTCTTCGAGTTCCTGCACATGCCCTTCGGTCTGAAGAATGCGGCTCAGGCGTTCCAGCGACTGATGGACAGCGTCCTGCGCGACTTGGATTTTGTCTACGTCTACCTGGACGATATCCTCGTCGCCAGCGCGTCCCGCGAAGAGCACCTACGCCACCTCCGCACGCTCTTCGAACGCCTGGGCCAGCATGGCCTGATTGTGAACCCCGCAAAGTGCCGGTTCGGCGCCGCCATAATCGATTTTCTGGGGCACCGTGTCACCAGGCACGGAGCCGTCCCCCTGCCGGCCAAGGTGGAGGCGGTGAAGGGGTTTCCGCGCCCCCGCACGATCAGAGGGCTGCAGGAGTTCCTGGGCATGGTGAACTTTTACCATCGGTTCCTGCCCCGTATCGCCCAGCTCCTGCGCCCCCTGCACGAAGCTCTCCGAGGTAAGCCGGGCAAAGGCGACGTTACCTGGACCGAGCAGATGGACACGGCGTTCACGGGCGCAAAGCTCGCCTTGGCTAACGCCACCATGCTCGCGCACCCGGCGCCCGATGCACCGATCGCCCTCACCACCGATGCCTCGGACTACGGGGTGGGCGCGGTGCACGAGCAATGGGTGCGTGGAGCTTGGCAACCGCTGGCGTTCTTTAGCCGGCAACTTCGCTCGCCCGAACGCCGTTACAGTACCTTCGACCGCGAGTTGCTCGGACTTCACTTGGCGGTCAGGCACTTCCGCCATCTGCTCGAGGGCCGTGCTTTCACTGCCTTCGTCGACCACAAGCCGCTGATCTTCGCGATGGGCAAGGTCACCGAGCCGTGGTCGGCCCGGCAGCAGCGTCACCTCTCGGCCGTGTCCGAGTACACGACGGACATCCAGCATGTCGCGGGGAAGGACAACCCGGTGGCGGATTGCCTTTCCCGGGCCGTCGCCCACGCAGTCCACCTCGGCATCGACTATGCCCGGATGGCAGCGGACCAGGCCGCTGACCCCGACGTCCAGGCCTTGCGGACCGCCGTCACGGGCCTCCGCGTCACCGAGGTGCCGTTCGACGGCGCGGGCGCGGCCCTCTTGTGCGACGTCTCCCTCGGGCGTCCTCGCCCCATCGTGCCCGTGGGCTGGCAGCGCCAGGTGTTTGACGCCATCCACGGCCTGTCCCACCCGGGCGCGAGGGCCTCCCAAAGGCTGATCGCTGACAAGTTCGTCTGGCATGGCCTCCGGAAAGCCGTCCGCGGCTGGGCCAGGACGTGCCTCGCGTGCCAGCGCGCCAAGGTGCACCGGCACACCCAGGCCCCGTTGGCCCCGTTGGCCCCGTTTACGGTGCCGGAACGCCGGTTTGACCACGTCCACGTGGACCTGGTGGGACCTCTGCCCCCCTCGCGGGGTTTCACCTACGTCCTCACCATGGTGGACCGCACCACCCGGTGGCCGGAGGCCGTGCCCTTGGCGTCGACAACGGCGGCCGATGTCGCGCAGGCTTTCATCGCCACCTGGGTCGCCCGGTTCGGCGCCCCCTCAGACATCTCGTCCGACCGCGGCCCCCAGTTCACCTCGGAGCTCTGGGGGGCGGTCGCGCAGGGGCTCGGGGTCCGGCTGCACTGAACCATGGCCTACCACCCCCAGGCTAACGGCCTGTGTGAGCGATTTCACCGCTCATTGAAGGCCGCGCTCCGGGCCACCCTCCGCGACGGCGGCTGGGTCGACAGGCTCCCCTGGGTCCTGCTGGGCCTCCGGACGGCGCCCAAGGAGGACCTGCGCGCATCCGCGGCGGAGTTGGTCTTCGGGCAACCGCTGCGGGTGCCGGGCGAGTTCCTCCCCGACTCCACGGCACCATGGTCCGCGGCACAGCAGCGCTCCGCTCTGCAAGAGACCGCCCAGAGGTTCGCCCCGGTGCCAACGGCATGCCACGGGCACCCACCGACGCACGTCGCCCCGGAGCTTCGCACGGCGGAGTACGTCTTCGTCCGCCACGATGCCCACCGGACACCACTGCGGCCCCCATACGACGGGCCTTTCCGCGTGCTGGTGACCGGGGCGAAGCACTTCACCCTGGACATCGGCGGTACTCCTGACCTCGTTTCGGTAGACCGCCTCAAGCCGGCCCACCTCGACGTGGACCATCCACCGCCAGTGGCCCGACCCCCACGTCGGGGCCGCCCCCCTGCGGGCGGACCCCCGGCACCGCCCAGCCCCGCCACCACGCCGCCCCCCGGTCCTGCACCCATCCCAGGGGCAGCCAGGGGCATCCCACCTGGCATCCCTGCACCCCGGACGCCGCCGATCGCCAGGGGGCGCTTCGGCCGGGTCATTCGTCTGCCCCGCAAACTGGCCCTCCAGGTGCGCGGGAATTCTGGGGGGGCGCGTGTGGCGGACACAAAAGCCCACTGGCTTGGTGACATCATTCCGCGCACCAAGTGGGCGGTGGCCACGCCCGAGGGGTAGGCGTGGCCTCATGATATACACCGGGTGCGCAGCCCGGAGCGCGCCAGTGTTACAGTGAGCTCCTGAAATAAAGACACTTCTCAGTTACCGCTTGTCCGCTTCCTCCTTGCTCGCAAGCAGCGCGCGTAACGCCGCGCTTTAATATCGACATTGCTTGTTGTCGTCACGTTGCACGTCATTATTATGGTGGTTGCCAGTACCTTCGAGAGAGGAGGTGGGAGAAACTGATTTCCAGCGAATCAAGTTTTTTTTTTTTCTTCGATTCTGAACTATCGATTATATTTGTTGTCGCGCAATTCGTCTCGCAGCCCGCAGGGAATGTCGAAGTGCTCCGCCGAGGGGAGCTGAGTTGAGGGTGTATATTTAGATATTTTAAAGCTTGGCTGGTGTCCATCACATTTCTACTTCTAATACTATTAGTGTATTACTTTGTTTAATTGAAATTGACGATGAAAGTGTGTGCTGCCTCTCCAACCTGTATTAGAGGGAACTTTTCTTCTTCGATGACCGACATACATAATTCTATGGGGAATTGTCTACATATTACGTCCTCACAAGTGGTAGGATTTTCTTTTACCCGTTGTCCCTCGCCCTCATTTCCTCTATTTTCCATACCACACTTCCCACTCTCCTCCTTTTCTCCCCTTCCTGTCCCCTTTCCCCCTTTCCAAGTGTATTTCTCTCAATTGTGTATTAATATGTTGATTGCCCCTCAATGCAAACATCCAGGTGAGATTGTTCTTTGCATAAGGATTTTAAATTGATTTGCATTCTAAAGCGTGAAACTGTTGGTGATAACTAGGCCATCTGGCACTTTCTTTCACTTGTCTGGGGACTCTGCCTCGACTGGAACGTTTGAAACACAAATGGAGTTTCAATTGTGATGCTAGAATTGCTGCCACTGTCGGCCCTCCATTGAACATGTTTCAATGTCTATTTTCTGGAGGCAGGATAACAATCCAAAGTGATGATGGAGGTTGAAGGGGAGAGGGCAGGGGGGAAGGGGGGGGGGGGGATTTAGGTTCAGAGGGTTCACCTGGATTTTAGTTATCCCGACAGATCCAATTGTCGATCTCTCCTCTTCCCTCAATTTCCTCCCCCATTCAGGTTCCCTGGTGTTGGGCTAGCGGCTAGGGTGCCGGCTTAGGATCCTAGGATCCTGGGTTCGAATCCCGGTCGATCGCTGAATTAACGCCAGGGGGGTTGACTCAGCCTGTCATCCTTCCGAGGTCGGCGAATTGAGTACCAGTTCACTGGTAATTCCCTGCTTGTCGTAAAAGGCGACAAAAAGGGTTGGCGGCAGGAAGGGCATCTGGCCGTAAAACATTGCTTCAAAAAGGGGACCAAAAAACAACAACAACCACGGTCCCCGAAAAAGGCCAACCCCCACCCCCGCTTGCGGGGAAAAAATGGCCTCTAAAGGTGTTTTTATTTATTTATTCAGGTTGAGCGTTGCCTTGCGTTGCTCGATGTTCACCAGCCAAGACCAAAATAATTATGGAATGCGAGGGCGTTACGCGTTCCAAAAATCCTCTATCGGATCAGTAATGGGGCTTGACTACTGCGGACGTGAAAGGTCAGCTTCATGTTCTTAAAAACGGTGCTGCACAGCGTGGGCTGACCAGGCTGTGTCATTATCATCCAAAAAATAAATAAATAAACTGGCCCTCGTCACTTGCTCCCAGGGTCGTCACTTGCTCCCAGTGTCGGAGTTCTCGTGTAACTCAAGCTCGGCCCAGCTATGCCTTCTTGCACTAAATATAGCCGCTTTGAAATTGGCTAGGCCCTTTGCTTTCAAAGAGAATACTCGCTTGCTACCGGCTCACGGCATTTTGCATGGAGGAAGCTTTGGGAGATGAAGGTGGTATTTACAATCGCCCCCTGCAGTATTCATGTGGAAGGGGGGGGGGGGGGGGAGTAACATCTCATCACTTATGACCAGATGCGTGGCCTCCTGGCCATTCTATTTGTGATCGAACAAAGGGCCTAGATTAACGCACAAGACACCGGTGACCATACAGTGGTTAGGCAAGTACTGTACCGCATGACAATTTGACCAACTTTACTGTACCTGGTTTTGTTTTGTTTTTCCTACAGTACTCTAAGGCTTATGGAGCAACTTGTCCGTATACCATATACTAACGTGCAGGACTAAGACGTCAGTGGACATCACTGTACTACTGTTCCGTCACTTGGAATATGTTGATATCAATTGCTTCCTTTTCTCGAAAGGACTGGTCTCTGACCATCATATTGGATTCCGACCTGGTCACTCCACCTTGGACGTGCTGCTTCTACTCACCCAACAATGGATGGAGGCCCTCGATGTCAGACGTGAGATCAGGGCCGTCTCCCTGGACATATCTCGTGCTTTCAATACAGTCTGTCATTCCACATTGCTCTCAAAACTCTCTCCCTATGGCAACCAAGGCCAACTCCACACATGCTTTACTGACTTCCTCCACTCTCGTAACCGACACGTGGGTCTCGACGGAATCCTTTCCTAATCTTCGTCAATGATCTGACTGATTCTCTGGAAAAGCCGCTTCATCTATTTGCTGAGAACGCCACCCTCTGCCGTGACACCACTCATCCTTCAGCCAGGTCGGTTGCAGCCACTTCCCTCTCTTCAGGCCTTGATAGAATCACAAGATGGTCAAACACTTGTAATATGTCTTTTAATCCTGACAAATCTCGCTCTATTTCTCCCTGAAATGACCGTCTGGTAACTCCACACCCCATCTACTTACTTTTTTTAACAATCCTCTTGAGGAAGTTCAGTCATTCAAATGCCTGGGTCTATCAGCCATGATCTTTCTTGGTCAAACCACATTTCAAAGTTGGCCTCCAAAGCCAGATGCTGACCTGGCATCCTTCATCGTACAAAGTCCTTCCTTGGCACACCTGCTCACCAAGGGGCTGAGAGGGTGGCCTGGAGGACAGACAAGGCCTTCCTCTGGGCTGGCTACCCTTCCGCATAGCTTCCTCAATTTGACGCCGTGGAAACCAAGGCCTTCAAGATTATTGGAATCTCCCGTGCTGAAGATGGGCCTATCACTTTGAAGGGCGACTCCCTCGATCCCGAATCACTGCTCAGCTCCACTCCTTTGTTCCTTTTCTCTCTCACCTGTGGAACCAATTTCTACATTCTCTTCAATCTTCCGTCCAGGTTTTCAGGACAGCTGTTCAATGCCATCCGTACTCATGATCGCTTCCCCTTTTCATTTGTTAGTTGCGGGTGGGTTTGCTCCTTTTCTGTCCATCCCCGCTATCCCCTTCTTCTTCTTCTTCTTGCTGTGTTTCATCCAGCTTGTTCATCCCCATGCGTCCTTCTCCCCATCCCCTTCATCTCAGGTCTCACTTCTACTCTGCTGTTGGTCTTTCCCCATTTCCATTCCGGTCTAGCTCTTCCATGAGCCTCGATCACGCTTCCTCGTGCATGCTGGCACGACCACCCGCCGGATACCTTGTCGGTCCACACCTGTGCGGATCCACGCGACCACCGCCTACGTGCGCTGTACCTTCGCGTGGTACTCCATGGTAAAGCCCCGCGGAGATCTTTCACCCATTGGCCGAGTATATTCATCTTCTGCTGTGTCAACCATTTTGTTTGAGGTCAAAGCGAAAATCTTTCCAAGACTGCTTGTTGATATAAGCCTTTGGAAAGCCACGTGACCATATTGCCCTTTTTAGCGGACGGTTGGGGGTAATGACCGATGACATTTCAAACACCCCCCTATCCCCCTCGCCCCCCCCCCCCCCCCCGATGGATCTTTATGACTGCCGTTTGCACGAGTACGTGAGGTCGATACACGTCGTGCGAAACGATGACGTTGCACCTCGTTCTGAATCCGAGATGGATTCCCTTTGCCTTTCTTGATCTTTAAGACACCGGTGGTTATAGATCCGATGCCGTTCCTTTTCCCTGAGCCTCGGTCCCAGCTGGTGTCATGGCGCCAGCGTCTCCAACGAAACGTCTTTGTCTCGTCATGGTCTTTGTTTTATTTCATTATGTTGTTATTTCTGTGCCTTTATTCTCCTTTCACTTTTTGCACCGACATTTCTGCCCCAATCGGTAAGAACTCGATTCCTTCCAATTTAAAGCGCCAGCCAATGTGGTGCGAGCTTCCCCACTGTTGCCATTCCGATCTTGGGCCTCGCGAGTTCCTTCTTCCTAGTAACGAGTTTCAGCCAATCGGGTGCCGCGGATCCTCTCGCTCCGCGCGCTCATTGGCCGTTCCGCGATGCTACGAGACCGGGGGGAGGGGTTTGCCTTGCTGCAGCTTGCGCCGCGCCGCGCACCTTGGCTTTCCTGCTCCTCCCCTTGTAACTCGCACCCCTCTCCCCAACGTCCACCCATCATTTTCTTCCTCACGTTTGAACAACGAACTCATCCAAATCGCTCGTTTCCATTTGTATTTGCCGAGAATCCTTTCGTTTTTTTTGTTTGCTTCATCTCGCTGTTTATGGCGTCGGACCCGTCACTTCACTTATCGTAAAAATAAAAAATAAAAATTCTCCCGAATTAATTTTACTAATGCAAGTTAGTCGCGATGCATTTCATTTCCAGTAGGATGAAAAATAAAATAATAAATATTGTGTAAGTCTTATTCGTAGTGACGTCTTCGTATCCCCAATGCAGCACAGCCCCGCCCCCCTGCCCTTCAGCGCGGCCGTAGCATGCGGAGTGGATTATTCTAGTGATGTAATGCTCGGCTTTGGCCACGCCCACGGCCCCGCCCACACCGCCAGGCTCCCCCCCACCCCTCGTCCGAGGCGAAATGGGACAGCCCAGCCCCCCGTTTAAAAACGGGAACGCCGTCGGCTCTTTGGGCCTTCGAGTTGCTCGAGTAGTCGCTGGTGGTTGCATGCCCGGTGCTGGTTGCTGGGCATTTGGCCTTTTACCTCCTCGGCCCTCGAACATTGATGTTTTGTTGAGGGGCAGACGTTATTTTATGAAGACGTGGACCGATCCGACCCGTGCGCCTTGCGGTCGTCGCCGAGCACATTGTTAATACAGAGAAGATTTATAAATATATTTTTTACTTCGATCAGGTCGACTCGGTGTGTAATCGCTTTGTCATATCGAGGGAATTGATTCTTGTGAATGTGCATGAGTTTTCCCAGTTTCCGATCTGTCGCTAACGATCTGGTAGTAGTAGTGGTGGTGCTGGTAGTGGTAGTGGTGGTTGTCCGTATGCGAGGTGACTAATGAGAATGCACAGCACTGGACTCCCAGTGGATGGGTCGGAGGCAGACTGGAGGTGGAGCGGACTCCCTTACTCGACTGAACCCATTTTCTACATGGAGATGGACCCGCCAGGTAGGACTGCACACCTTGTCGAACAAACCTTGGTACGTGTGTGTGTGCGCGTGATGGACCCGTCATCCCGAGTACGTCTGATACTGTATTTGGTTGCACAGGAAGGGGGTGGGGTGGTCGCAGCACTGGGAAGCACACTGAGGTTCAGACCGCACAGTTTTAATGGATCCTTGTTCGACTTGGGGGTCATGCTTGCCCGATCTCGTCACCTTGGGGGTCATGCTTGCCCCATCGCCTCACCTTGAGGGTCATGCTTGCCCGATCTCGTCACCTTGGGGGTCATGCTTGCCCCATCTCGTCACCTTGGGGGTCATGCTTGCCCCATCTCGTCACCTTGGGGGTCATGCTTGCCCTATCTCGTCACCTTGGGGGTCATGCTTGCCCTATATCGTCACCTTGGGGGTCATGCTTGCCCTATATCGTCACCTTGGGGGTCATGCTTGCCCTATCTCGTCACCTTGGGGGTCATGCTTGCCTGATCTCGTCACCTTGGGGGTCATGCTTGCCCTATCTCGTCACCTTGGGGGTCATGCTTGCCCCATCTCCTCACCTTGAAGGTCATGCTTGCCCGATCTCGTCACCTTGGGGGTCATGCTTGCCCCATCTCGTCACCTTGGGGGTCATGCTTGCCCATCTCGTCACCTTGGGGGTCATGCTTGCCCTCTCTCGTCACCTTGGGGGTCATGCTTGCCCTATCTCGTCACCTTGGGGGTCATACTTGCCCTATCTCGTCACCTTGGGGGTCATGATTGCCCTATCTCGTCACCTTGGGGGTCATGCTTGCCCGATCTCGTCACCTTGGGGGTCATGCTTGCCCTATCACGTCACCTTGGGGGTCATGCTTGCCCCATCTCCTCACCTTGAGAGTCATGCTTGCCTGATCTTGTCACCTTGGGGGTCATGCTTGCCCCATCTCCTCACCTTGAGGGTCATGCTTGCCCGATCTCGTCACCTTGGGGGTCATGCTTGCCCCATCTCGGCACCTTGGGGGGTCATGCTTGCCCCATCTCCACCTTGGGAGTTATGCTTGCCCCATCTCCACATTGGGGGGTCATGCTTGCCCCATCTCCACCTTGGGGGTCATGCTTGCCCTATCTCGTCACCTTGGGGGTCATGCTTGCCCTCTCTCGTCACCTTGGGGGTCATGCTTGCCCTATCTCGTCACCTTGGGGGTCATGCTTGACCCATCTCGTCACCATGGGGGTCATGCTTGCCCCATGTCGGCACCATGGGGGTCATGCTTGCTCCATGTCGTCACCATGGGGGTCATGCTTGCCCCATCTCGTCACCTTGGGGGTCATGCTTGCCCTATCTCGTCACCTTGGGGGTCATGCTTGCCCTATCTCCTCACCTTGAGGGTCATGCTTGCCCGATCTCGTCACCTTGGGGGTCATGCTTGCCCCATCTCCTCACCTTAGGGGTCATGCTTGCCGGATCTCGTCACCTTGGGGGTCATGCTTGCCCCATCTCGTCACCTTGGGGGTCATGCTTGCCCTATCTCGTCACCTTGGGGGTCATGCTTGCCCTCTCTCGTCACCTTGGGGGTCATGCTTGCCCTATCTCGTCACCTTGGGGGTCATACTTGCCCTATCTCGTCACCTTGGGGGTCATGCTTGCCCTATCTCGTCACCTTGGGGGTCATGCTTGCCCGATCTCGTCACCTTGGGGGTCATGCTTGCCCTATCACGTCACCTTGGGGGTCATGCTTGCCCCATCTCCTCACCTTGAGAGTCACGCTTGCCCGATCTTGTCACCTTGGGGGTCATGCTTGCCCCATCTCCTCACCTTGAGGGTCATGCTTGCCCGATCTCGTCACCTTGGGGGTCATGCTTGCCCCATCTCCTCACCTTGAGGGTCATGCTTGCCCGATCTCGTCACCTTGGGGGTCATGCTTGCCCCATCTCGGCACCTTGGGGGTCATGCTTGCCCCATCTCCACCTTGGGAGTTATGCTTGCCCCATCTCCACATTGGGGGTCATGCTTGCCCCATCTCCACCTTGGGGGTCATGCTTACCCTATCTCGTCACCTTGGGGGTCATGCTTGCCCTATCTCGTCACCTTGGGGTCATGCTTGCCCTATCTCGTCACCTTGGGGGTCATGCTTGCCCTATCTCCTCACCTTGGGGGTCATGCTTGCCCTATCTCTTCACCGTGGGGGTAATGCTTGCCCTATCTCATCACCTTGGGGGTCATGCTTGCCCCATCTCCACCTTGGGTGTCATGCTTGCCCCATCTCCACCTTGGGGGCATGCTTGCCCCATCTCCACCTTAGGGGTCATGCTTGCCCCATCTCCACCTTGGGGGTCATGCTTGCCCCATCTCCCCCTTGGGGGTCATGCTTGCCCCATCTCCCCCTTGGGGGTTATGCTTGCCCCATCTTGTCACCATGGGGGTCATGCTTGCCCCATCTCGTCACCATGGGGGTCATGCTTGCCCCATCTCGTCACCATGGGGTTTATGCTTGCCCCATCTCGTCACCATGGGGGTCATGCTTGCCCCATCTCGTCACCATGGGGGTCATGCTTGCCCCATCTCGTCACCATGGGGGTCATGCTTGCCCCATCGTCACCATGGGGGTCATGCTTGCCCCATCTCGTCACCATGGGGGTCATGCTTGCCCCATCTCGTCACCATGGGGGTCATGCTTGACCCATCTCGTCACCATGGGGGTCATGCTTGACCCATCTCGTCACCATGGGGGTCATGCTTGCCCCATGTCGGCACCATGGGGGTCATGCTTGCTCCATCTCGTCACCATGGGGGTCATGCTTGACCCATCTCGTCATCATGGGGGTCATGCTTGCCCCATCTCGTCACCATGGGGGTCATGCTTGCCCCATCTCGTCACCATGGGGGTCATACTTGCCCCATCTCGTCACCATGGGGGTCATGCTTGCCCCATCTCGTCACCATGGGGGTCATGCTTGCCCCATCTCATCACCATGGGGGTCATGCTTGCCCCATCTCGTCACCATGGGGGTCATGCTTGCCCCATCTCGTCACCATGGGGGTCATGCTTGCCCCATCTCGTCACCATGGGGGTCATGCTTGCCCCATCTCGTCACCATGGGGGTCATGCTTGCCCCATCTCGTCACCATGGGGGTCATGCTTGCCCCATCTCGTCACCATGGGGGGTCATGCTTGCCCCATCGTCACCTTGGGGGTCATGCTTGCCCCATCTCGTCACCTTGGGGGTCATGCTTGCCCCATCGTCACCTTGGGGGTCTTGCTTGCCCCACCTCGTCACCTTGGGGGTCATGCTTGCCCCATCTCGTCACCATGGGGGTCATGCTTGCCCCCATCTCGTCACCATGGGGGTCATGCTTGCCCCCATCTCGTCACCATGGGGGTCATGCTTGCCCCATCGTCACCATGGGGGTCATGCTTGCCCCATCGTCACCATGGGGGTCATGCTTGCCCCATCGTCACCTTGGGGGTCATGCTTGCCCCATATCACCTTGGGGGTCATGCTTGCCCCATCTCATCACCTTGGGGGTCATGCTTGCCCCATCTCGTCATCTTAGGGGTCATGCTTGCCCCATCTCGGCACCTTGGGGGTCATGCTTGCCCCATCTCCACCTTGGGGGTTATGCTTGCCCCATCTCCACATTGGGGGTCATGCTTGTCCCATCTCCACCTTGGGGGTCATGCTTGCCCTATCTCGTCACCTTGGGGGTCATGCTTGCCCTATCTCGTCACCTTGGGGGTCATGCTTGCCCTATCTCGTCACCTTGGGGGTCATGCTTGCCCTATCTCGTCACCTTGGGGGTCATGCTTGCCCTATCTCGTCACCTTGGGGGTCATGCTTGCCCTATCTCGTCACCTTGGGGGTCATGCTTGCCCTATCTCGTCACCTTGGGGGTCATGCTTGCCCTATCTCGTCACCTTGGGGGTCATGCTTGCCCTATCTCGTCACCTTGGGGGTCATGCTTGCCCCATCTTGTCACCTTGGGGGTCATGCTTGCCCCATCTCGGCACCTTGGGGGTCATGCTTGCCCCATCTCGGCACCTTGGGGGTCATGCTTGCCCCATCTCCACCTTGGGAGTTATGCTTGCCCCATCTCCACATTGGGGGTCATGCTTGCCCCATCTCCACCTTGGGGGTCATGCTTGCCCTATCTCGTCACCTTGGGGGTCATGCTTGCCCTATCTCGTCACCTTGGGGGTCATGCTTGCCCTATCTCGTCACCTTGGGGGTCATGCTTGCCCTATCTCGTCACCTTGGGGGTCATGCTTGCCCTATCTCGTCACCTTGGGGGTCATGCTTGCCCTATCTCGTCACCTTGGGGGTCATGCTTGCCCTATCTCGTCACCTTGGGGGTCATGCTTGCCCTATCTCGTCACCTTGGGGGTCATGCTTGCCCTATCTCGTCACCTTGGGGGTCATGCTTGCCCTATCTCGTCACCTTGGGGGTCATGCTTGCCCTATCTCGTCACCTTGGGGGTCATGCTTGCCCTATCTCGTCACCTTGGGGGTCATGCTTGCCCTATCTCGTCACCTTGGGGGTCATGCTTGCCCTATCTCGTCACCTTGGGGGTCATGCTTGCCCTATCTCGTCACCTTGGGGGTCATGCTTGCCCTATCTCGTCACCTTGGGGGTCATGCTTGCCCTATCTCGTCACCTTGGGGGTCATGCTTGCCCCATCTCCACCTTGGGGGTCATGCTTGCCCCATCTCCACCTTGGGGGTCATGCTTGCCCCATCTCGTCACCATGGGGTTTATGCTTGCCCAATCTCGTCACCATGGGGGTCATGCTTGCCCCATCTCGTCACCTTGGGGGTCATGCTTGCCCCATCTCGTCACCATGGGGGTCATGCTTGCCCCATCTCGTCACCATGCGGGTCATGCTTGCCCAATCTCGTCACCATGGGGGTCATGCTTGTCCCATCTCCACCTTGGGGGTCATGCTTGCCCCATCTCGTCACCATGCGGGTCATGCTTGCCCCATCTCGTCACCATGGGGGTCATGCTTGCCCCATCTCGTCACCTTGGGGGTCATGCTTGCCCCATCTCGTCACCTTGGGGGTCATGCTTGCCCCATCTCGTCACCATGGGGGTCATGCTTGCCCCATCTCGTCACCTTGGGGGTCATGCTTGCCCCATATAGTCACCTTGGGGGTCATGCTTGCCCCATCTCGTCACCTTGGGGGTCATGCTTGCCCCATCTCGTCACCTTGGGGGTCATGCTTGCCCCATCTCGTCACCTTGGGGGTCATGCTTGCCCCATCTCGTCACCTTGGGGGTCATGCTTGCCCCATCTCGTCACCTTGGGGGTCATGCTTGCCCCATATCGTCACCTTGGGGGTCATGCTTGCCCCATATCGTCACCTTGGGGGTCATGCTTGCCCCATATAGTCACCTTGGGGGTCATGCTTGCCCCATATCGTCACCTTGGGGGTCATGCTTGCCCCATATCGTCACCTTGGGGGTCATGCTTGCCCCATCTCGTCACCTTGGGGGTCATGCTTGCCCCATATCGTCACCTTGGGGGTCATGCTTGCCCCATATCGTCACCTTGGGGGTCATGCTTGCCCCATATAGTCACCTTGGGGGTCATGCTTGCCCCATATCGTCACCTTGGGGGTCATGCTTGCCCCATATCGTCACCTTGGGGGTCATGCTTGCCCCATCTCGTCACCTTGGGGGTCATGCTTGCCCCATCTCGTCACCTTGGGGGTCATGCTTGCCCCAACTCGTCACCTTGGGGGTAATGCTTGCCCCATCTCGTCACCCTGGGGGTCATGCTTGCCCCATCTCGTCACATTGGGGGCCATGCTTGCCCCATCTCGTCACCATGGGGGTCATGCTTGCCCCATCTTGTCACCTTGGTCATGCTTGCCCCATCTCGTTACCTTGGGGGTCATGCTTGCCCCATATCGTCACCTTGGGGGTCATGCTTGCCCCATATCGTCACCTTGGGGGTCATGCTTGCCCCATCTCGTCACCTTGGGGGTAATGCTTGCCCCATCTCGTCACCCTGGGGGTCATGCTTGCCCCATCTCGTCACATTGGGGGCCATGCTTGCCCCATCTCCTCACCTTCGGGGTTATGCTTGCCCCATCTCGTCACCTTGGTCATGCTTGCCCCATCTCGTTACCTTGGGGGTCATGCTTGCCCCATATCGTCACCTTGGGGGTCATGCTTGCCCCATCTCGTCACCTTGGGGGTTATGCTTGCACCATCTCCTCACCTTCGGGGTTATGCTTGCCCCATCTCGTCACCTTGGGGGTCATGCTTGCCCCAACTCGTCACCTTGGGGGTAATGCTTGCCCCATCTCGTCACCCTGGGGGTCATGCTTGCCCCATCTCGTCACCTTGGGGGTCATGCTTGCCCCATATCGTCACCTTGGGGGTCATGCTTGCCCCATATCGTCACCTTGGGGTTCATACTTGCCCCATCTCGTCACCATGGGGGACATGCTTGCCCCATCATCACCATGGGGGTCATGCTCGCCCCATCTAGTCACCATGGGGGTCATGCTTGCCCCATCTCGTCACCATGGGGGTCATGCTTGCCCAATCTCGTCACCATGGGGGTCATGCTTGCCCCATCTCGTCACCTCGTCACGGCCTTTCGTTCGCTGTCGCTCTGGGTATTTCATTCCACCACCAACTACTGAGTGCTGGTTTTATCTCTCGATCCACACTTGATACCATCCGATCTGTTTTGCGGCTTCTTCGGACCTCTTTATATCCCCACATTCGATCCATCTTTCTCTTTCGGCTTCTTTGCACCTCCTTCACCCGTAATCTCGTCCCTCCCCTCCTTCATCCCTTCATCTCCTCACGCTCCTTCTCCTTCCCTTCCCCTCCTCCTTCCCTTCTCCTCCTCCTTCCCTTCCTCTCCTTCTTCCCTTCCTCTCCTCCTTCCCTTACACTCCTCCTTCCCTTACTCTCCTCCTTCCCTTACTCTCCTCCTTCCCTTCCCCTCCTCCTTTCCTTCCCCTCCACCTTCCCTTCCCCTCCTCCTTCCCTTCCCCTCCTCCTTCCCTTCCCCTCCTCCTTCCGTTCATCTCATCCCATCCTTCCCTTCATCTCGCCCCTTCTCTCCACTCCTCCTTCCCTTCATCTCCTCTCTCCCCTTCTTCCCTACTCCTTCCTTTCTTCTTCCCTTCATCTTCTCCCTCCCCTCCTTCATCTGCTCTGCTCTTTCATCCTCTCCCTCCCTTCCATTTATCTCCTCTTTTGTTGCTTTGCTCTTCCTTTCTCTCATCCTTTATTCAACCTCTTTTATTACTCCTCCCTTATCCTATTAATACTCTCCACTCCCCAATTCCTCCTCTTTCCTTTTTCCCTTTAAACGCTTCTTTTGATTCACATTTATATCCGTTTTAATGTGTCCTGTATTTAAATATTTTAACGTTTATTTGAATACATCTTATGTTATATCTGCAGCAATTTCCTTCCTTAATAGTCTAACTGATCGGGGTTGCAACTTCCTGTAAATGTCTTGGTGGCAGGAAGTATTTATTTGGAAGGTGGAATGCTGTTTTAAAAAACGTTCTCTGCAACAGTTGCAGCTTCCAATCTATCTACATAATATGTCTGCATCGGCCATGATGGAATTGGGAGGTGGATGGAGGAAATAGGGAACAATGTTGAAGATGCAAATGGTGCCATTTTGTGAATGTGTATTATGTGGAGGATTCTTTATCTCCGTCTTGAGGGTTTTCTTGTCACGTCGACCAATCAATTGCAGTTTTTGTCCTCCGTCGCACAGCGTAGCGAAAGGGGGACTATGGCTTTCCCCTCCGTCCGTGTGTCCGTCCGTCCGTCTGTGCGTGCGGGCGGGCGTGCGTGCGTAAGCGAAGGACCGCATTCAAATTTGGTGTGTGGGTGCAACCCATGTCAAAATCCAAGATGGCCGCCGCCATGTATGTCTGATGCCATGTATGTCTGAACCTTGTGAGATGAATATCTTGAAAAATAAGCGAAGTACCAACTTCTAATCTGGTGTGTGGGTGTATCTAGGCATAAGGACGAACGCTATTGAAAATTGGGTCGCCACGTCAAAATCCAAGATGGCCGCCGCCATGTATGTCTGAACCTTGTGAGCGGAATATCTTTAAAAAATAAGCGAAGTACCAACTTCTAATCTGGTGTGTGGGTGTATCTACGCACAAGGAAGAACGCTATTGAAAATTGGGTCGCCACGTCAAAATCCAAGATGGCCGCCACCATATATATGTCTGAACCTTGTGAGATGAATATCTTGAAAAATAAGCGAAGTACCAACTTCTAATTTGGTGTGTGGGTGTATCTAGGCATAAAGACGAACGCTATTGAAAATTGGGTCGCCACGTCAAAATCCAAGATGGCCGCCACCATATATATGTCTGAACCTTGTGAGATGAATATCTTGAAAAATAAGCGAAGTACCAACTTCTAATCTGGTGTGTGGGTGTATCTCGGCATAAGGAAGAAGTCTGTTTAAAATTGGGTCGCCACGTCAAAATCCAAGATGGCCGCCTCCATGTATGTCTGAACCTTGTGAGCGAAATATCATATTCGAGCATGTTTTCTGCGTCTTGCACTTTGTCAACTCACATCACTTCACCGACGGGGGACCTAGGCGTAACGCTTGTTGACATTGAGATTGATTCTATTTTTTTTTTCCAATGTACACTGTCCGTGCCATTCTCTACTCTGCACCCTCTACCTTTTCAACCCTCGCCATGCCCTCCTCCTTTTTCCTAACCTTCAACTTTCTTTCCATCTACCTTTGTCTCACTTTCTCTCACCTCCCCTTTCCACTATTGTGTCCTCCTTTTTCCTCATCAAGGCCCAAGTCCAGCCTTTATATCTGTTATCTTCTGATGAGGGAATTTTGAGTGGGGGGGTGAGGGGAGGAAGAACAGTTGAGGCTTTGTTGCCTGGCAACCCTGTTAAAAGGATGATTTCAAGCCTGTTTTGCATTGGCCATGGTGGTGACAAATCAGGTCTGAGCCGAAGCTCAAAGGCAGAACTGCTGCTGATATTTGGCACTGCGGAGGCGCAGGAATGAGGGGTGAGGAGTGAGGAGCCACGCATGTTAAAGGCACCGGTGACACTTGTTTGTTGGGAGGTTGTGTGATGGTTGGAGTTTGCATAGGGATTTTTTTTTGGCATATTTCGAACGACAAACGGGATGAAAGTGGCTCTGAACAAGTGCATACCCAAGCGAGGGATAACACCTGAACATTATCAAGGTTTTGGTTTGTTTTTACCTCCACCACCGAACGGTGGACAGAGGTTGCTTTCGGGTTGTCCGTCCGTCCATGACAGGTTTTCATTCCCACACGGGTTGTGGGTTGTCTGTCCATGATGGGTTTTCATTACCACATGGGTTGTCCGTCCGTCCATGATGGGTTTTCATTACCACACGGGTTGTGGGTTGTCTGTCCATGATGGGTTTTCATTACCACATGGGTTGTCCGTCCGGTTGTCCGTCCGTCCATGATGGGTTTTCATTACCACACGGGTTGTGGGTTGTCTGTCCATGATTGGTTTTCATTACCGCACGGGTTGTCCGTCCGGCTGTCCGTCCGTCCATGATGGGTTTTCATTACCACATGGGTTGTCCGTCCGGTTGTCCGTCCGTCCATGATGGGTTTTCATTACCACACGGGTTGTGGGTTGTCTGTCCATGATTGGTTTTCATTACCACATGGGTTGTCCGTCCGGCTGTCCGTCCGTCCATGATGGGTTTTCATTTCCGCGATAACCTAAGAACGGCTGAAGGGATCCAAGTCAAACTTGGTCAGAGTCTGGATAATTGTGCAAATATGAACTGATTAGATGATGTGGTTAAGAGGTCAAAGGTGAGAGGTCCTGTGGTGAAAATTCTGTTAACTGCACTAACTTGTGAACTAGTGATGGGATTTTGACCAAACTTGGTATAAGTATATGTATTATGCATATCATGATGCAAAGATGAACTGATTAGATTTTAGCATCGAGAAGTCAAAGGTCAGAGGTCATGTCACGTAGAAATGTGGTACTTGAGAACAGCTGAAGGGATTTAAATCAAGCTTTGTGGAAGTGTGTATAATGATCTAAAGATTAACTGATTAGATTTTTGGGTCAAGAGGTCAAAGGTCAGAGGTTGTGTTAAAGCTAATTTAAGTGATTCTTCACCTTGGAGAGAGGGCCAAAAAACGATACATTATGTAGAACGATATCTCAAACAGTTAGTTATGGATGGATTCGGACGGAACAAGGTAGATTAGTTTGGTAGGTGACAGCACAAGGTGATTCCATTTTCGTTACGGTCCAAATCAATATCCGGCCTCAGTGAGATACAAAACATAAACTGTTCAGCCTGGCGGAGGTACGCGCTCTACCGAGTGTCCTTCTATTCTAGTTTATAGTTGTTTTTGTACTATCTGTCGTTTGGTCGAGCTCCATCTCCTCTCTCAGCTGTCTGACGGG
>NC_136261.1:32887124-32972124 GCF_964187855.1 Myxine glutinosa
GTTCGGTGATAGATGGACGTGTGTGCTGTTCGGAGCCTGGAAATGTCGATCGGTGGTTTGGCATCGAGTTCTCTTTGCTTGGCATGAAGTCTGTGCATGCCAGGGCGTGCTATTGCGTGCTGCTCCGGTGTGCTGGCTTAACTCAGGAAGTTGATGCTGTGCCTCGTAATTCAACTCTGTCCCCTCTCCCTGACTTCCTGTAGCAGACCGTCAGCCCGCCACTATCATAAAAGCTGCTGTATTGCTTCACCGGTAATGGTTGCCGTAGATCGCAATGATACTTGAGGAGACGGAGTCCACGATTCGCATCGTTTTGCTCCGGCAGCATCGAATAACTCGGTCAATGTGGTGCAAGTCCCACCTCCCCGTCCACATGGGCACGTTTCACTCTCGCGCCCACTGTTCAGATTATTTAGTTTGACATTCTTTGTACGAATTGGTTTTCCGTGCCAAAAGGCCCGTTTTTTTTTCTCCCTGTGCTGTAAGAATGGTGACGTTCGCTGATGCAAATCTCCGTCCAAATGTTAACGTTTTACTTTTGACTTATTCCTGTGTGATTCCATTCGTGTAATCGTCGTGCCTAACACCAGGCCTTTTGAAAGGCAGCATGATGCGGGTGCTCGTGGCATGCCTGGCCAGCACGAACGGGCTGCCTGAAAGCCTCTTTGTGTTCTTTTGGAAGGATCGAGGGGGTGAAAGGGGTTGATCTGCAGGCAGGGAAAAGAGGGATGGGTGTGCTTTAAGCTGAGCCTTAGTGATTTCTTCTTCCTCTTTTTTTTATTCTGTGGCTTCCTTGGTCGAATGGGTTTTCTTTTGCCAAGCTTTTAACATTTAAAAAAGTAGAGGACTGCTTAATTTGACTTTACTATTACTGATGAAATTTTTTTTAGTGCCAAAGTTTTCTGCCATTGTATAAATAAAATAAAAAAATCATTCTTTTAACCCCCACCATCTTTCTTGTTTATCAGCGCTGCCTCCAAAGCCCCCAAAGACACCGGCCCCACTGGCCAACAACAATGGAGTCAAGGAGACAAACAGCACAAACCTGCAAGATGCGGAGTGGTACTGGGGTGACATATCCAGGTGACATATCCAGTTTCTTTTACTTCTATAACGTTTTTGTAAACTTTGAAGAAGCATGTTCGAATGACGGCTTGGTCCACCACCGTAATGTCATGATGGTGGCGACTTAGCCATTTCTCATCTATACATGAGACCTCATACAAACACACGCATCTTTCCAGTACATGTGGAGTAGTGTGCCAGAACGAATGAATGATGGGTGGGTTGGGAAGAGGAGGTGCTTGGGATATTCTGTGGATGGAACAAGTTAGGATCGATTGAGGGGTTTTGAACAAACAAAGTGAAAACACCAGCAGTGGTAAATGAAAAACTATGCACTACTAATTGCAAGTTTAAGTGCAGGGATTGAACCCAAGTCTGTGTGACCACATGAAGGGGCTGCTGGGAAGAGTGCCGAAAAGTATAGAGAGTGTATCTTCTCCGGTGACGGACTTCTCTACCTCGGTGAGACAGAACTCCATACTTGGGCAGGAAGCTGAAGTGGTTCTCGCTGCCCAAACAACAACAGTAAACCAAGTTCTGGACAAACTTGAGACGTAAAATTTAAGCTGGAGCATGGAGTAGATCATCCTCTATTATAAAGATTCTGTGCGTGAGGCATGTTGGACACATGGAAAATGAATGTGTCGAGGAGCAACTGAAAACTTCAAAAGATCCACAAATTACCACTGTCAGGTACAGTCAGTCAGGTGAGGACATCAATTTGAGGCGATTGGGGTCATCGAATTACATCTGGCCTTTGTCTTGATACAAATTGTAGTCACATGCTTTCAAATGGCATTGGGAAATTCGCTTTTATAATAAGGAGGAAGTTGGGAGCGCACAAAGGGGTTCAATGATTGAGCAAGATCACAGGTTGGTCCTCAACGAAGTCCACAAAAACAAAATAAAGTTGGATATTTGCTCTGTGGCATGACTTTGTTCCACCTTCTGCAACTCACTTAAGGAGTTTACAACCAATCGGTGATACCCAATGGGTAAATTGTGGTTACGAGATAAAATGTCGTTATTTAAGAGAAATATTCCTGACTTTGTGTAACTAGCTCTTTGAAGTTTTTGCGTTTGTTAATGCTTTAATATCAAAGAACCCGCGACTACACTCTGACACTTACCAGACTCGGAGGTGTAATGATTATAGTGCCCGCTCCGAGTCTGGGAGTATGGTGGTGTTCAATCCCAGACCAAAATCGTACCAAAAAAAAAAAATGGTATGTGCTGCTTCCTTGCTTGACATTCAGCATTTAAAAGCATAACCATAGGTTGACATCCATGGGCAGAAGAAGAAAATTGTTCGTTAACAAATGCTGAATACAGTGGGAGAGGCGGCGCATTGTGACGTCTCTAGTACCCAGAGTGCCTCAGAAAATGACGGCACCTCACCTAAACTGTGTGTGTGTGTCTGTGTGTCAGCGTCAGCCCCACGATGAGCCTTATTGTTTAAAAAGGGGGAGGAAAAAAACAAACCTGGCACAACTGTAGGGGATTGTACTCCTCACCCCCACTGGTAGCGGTGCTATACGTTACATGTTCACGTAGAGAAATTTGCATCATTAAAACGTCGTTGCATTCGGCTTCATTTGATAGAAGCGCACGACTCCTTTTAAAAGCACTAGTTGACATGCTGCTTTTGCTACTCTGGACATGCTGCTTCTGCTGTTTCAACAATGGATGGAGGCCCTAAATGCCAAACACGAAATCAGAAACGTCTCCCTTGAAATATCCCCGGCCATGGACATTGTCTGGTACCTTGCCCTGCTCCCCAAACTCTCCTCTTATGGTATGCATGGAAACCTCCACGCATGGCTCGTGGACTTCCTCTCCTGTAGTACATCGTCAACGTGTGGCTCTAAATTGGAATTTTCTCATCTCGCCCATCCTGTCCAGGTTGGAGTTCCCCATGGTAGTGTTCTGGGCCCTGTGCTTTTTATCGTCTTCATTAATGATCTCTCCGACTCTCTGGAAAATCCTCTCTATGTTTTTGCTGATGACTCCACTCTCTCCTGCTCCATATCTCAACCCTCAGATGGGCAGGCACAGCCTCTTCACTCTCTGCAGACCTGGACAATATCACAGACTGCTCAAACAAGTGGAACATGTCTTTCAATCCTGATAAATCTCATACTCTCACCGTCTGGAAAATCCTCCCATCTACTTTCTAAATAATCCTCTCGAAGAAGTTCTGTCACTCAACCTTTTGGGTCTCACTATTTGCCATGATCTTTCCTTTGAAAACTACATTTCAAATCTGGCCTCCAAAGCCAGTCGCCGACTGGGCATCCTCCGTCGTGCGAAGTCCTTCCTTGGCACACCTGAGCTCCTCACCACATACAAAGCTTTCATCTGCAGCTTTATGGAATACTACTTTCCCCTCTGGGCCGGTGCTCCTGCCTCACACCTAGCTCAGCTTCACGCTGTTGTAACCAAAGCTTTCAGATTCATTGGAATCTCCTGCGATGAAGCTGATTCTGAGGGTCTTTCACTCACTCACTGCAGGCAGGTTGGTGGTCTTTGTCTTCTACAGACTCCTCTACGGCCTAGCCCCCCCAACCCTGTCTGTGCTCTGTCTCCAAAATATTCCTTCAAGGTTCACAAGATCTGCCTGCAACCCTGTTCTGGTGAACCGGCCAAAAACAAGACTCTCTGCTATTACCTTCACTCTTTCATTCCTCTTTTCTCCCGCCTCTGGAACAAACTCCCTCACTCTCTTCAATCCCACTCATCCTCCAGGTCTTTAAAACAGCTGTTCACCACCATCTCATATCTTCCCACATCCAAAATCTTGATCTTTCCTACCCCCGTTAGTCCACCCCAAACCCACCTCCTTCATTCCCTGTTTTCCTGTAATCCCCTTGTGGTGTCCATCTTCTTTATCCCGTGTACCCCGCCCCAGCCCTCTCCATTCCACACATCTTCCGATGTCCCTCTTCCCTACCGTTGTTGTGCTTCCTCTTCTTTCCCCTTCTTGTCGTGCACTCCCTTTATTATATGTTATATATTGTTGCGGTCCGCGGATTAGGATGTTATTTTTACTGAGCGGAGGTATAACCGCGGCCGAACTGTTCTTCCCCGATTTACCCAAACGTTGGCCGTATCGCGCCACAGCTACTCAATCTGGAAAACTCTAAAGCGACCGAATGCAAAGAGGAAGAAGACGTACAGAAGAGTAACGGGATTTATTATTATTTACACACATAAGCAAAAAGAGCAGTCACGATTATTTACAGGGGACATGAGACGCAGGTGACACAGTGAAGATTACTAGCTTATACAGACTTAGTTACTACCCAGGACAGAACAAACAAAGACACTGACTCACGCGGGGAATTGCAGAGTGGATTGCTGGAAGGAGGTGTGTGGCTGGAGGGAGGGGGGGGGGGGGCGGCACGGAGCTGGCTGGAGCTTGATCCCGCACGGGACGTCGGGCTGGACCTCGACGGCCGCTGATGCCACCGAGCCTGTCGTGTGCGCGGAGTCACGGGTCGGAGCTGCTTGTCTCAGTAAAAGCGCATCTGCTCTGGCGACCCAGCTCTTTCTTTGGACTCAGTAAAAGCGCAACTCTCTGACGACCCAGCTCTTTCTTTGGACTCAGTAAAAGCGCAACTCTCTGATGACCCAGCTCTTTCTTTGGACTCAGTAAAAGTGCAACTCTCTGACGACCCAGCTCTTTCTTTGGACTCAGTAAAAGCGCAACTCTCTGACGACCCAGCTCTTGTCTCCTCCCTCCTTGTCTCAACTGCTTCGGGAACGCCCCGCCGGCGGGTTATATAGGCCCCGCCCCTCAACCTTTGCGAACCTCCCCCAAACGTTCTTCCTCCGCCCTCTCAAGCCAAACCCCTTGTTCATGGTTGGTCGAGTGGGGCTGGCTCACTCCTCCCCTCTCTGACGAGGTGGGGACCCGCCTTTCTTCCCCAACCCTGCCTCGTGGCCAATGGTGGTTGAAGAAAAAACCGCCCAAAATGCAGTTGGCCATCGAAATGAAATGAAAGGGGACCTATTCTTATTTCACTTGGTACAATGGAGTATTTAAGTTAATGGGAGACACAGCCTTACCCTAAGACACATAATAAGATTTAAGCTATCGAACAGGGGCATTCTATGATTGGCTGACGTGTATGCTTATGGACTAATTACCGAGACGCCCTTTTTACCTTTATACAACTCCGGAGGCAGGAGGCGCAGAATAAACAATAATAATAATAAAGCACACAAAAAAAAACACAATCCTCATATCCGCAACAATATGTTCGCTCTTGATCATGTTTAGTTAGAGATTAACGACGATCATGTTTAGTTCAAGATTAGTGATGATCATGTTTAGTTAGAGATTAATGATGATCATGTTTAGTTCGAGATTAACGATGATCATGTTTAGTTGGAGATTAATGATGATCATGTTTAGTTCGAGATTAACGATGATCATGTTTAGTTCGAGATTAATGATAATCATGTTTAGTTAGAGATTAACGATGATCATGTTTAGTTAGAGATTAACGATGATCCTGTTTAGTTAGAGATTAATGATGATCATGTTTAGTTGGAGATTAACGATTATCATGTTTAGTTAGAGATTAACGATTATCATGTTTAGTTAGAGATTAACGATTGTCATCTTTAGTTAGAGATGAACGATTATCATGTTTAGTTAGAGATTAACGATGATCATGTTTAGTTTGAGATTAATGATGATCGTGTTTAGTTAGAGATTAACGATGATCATGTTTAGTTAGAGATTAATGATGATCATGTTTAGTTAGAGGTTAATGATTATCATGTTTAGTTAGAGATTAATGATGATCATATTTAGTTAGAGATTAACGATTATATATATATATATATATATATATATATATATATATATACATGAATATATATATATATATATATATATATATATATATATATATATATATACATATATATATATATATATATACATGAATATATATATATATATATATATATATATATATATATATATATATATATATATATATATATATATATATATATAGTTACGGAACCGAAGAGGGCTTCCCTCGTTGCCCTGCGGAGATTAACCCGCCGTTCCTTCTATTAACCACTCTCCGTTCCTGGTCGTCCCAACGCTCCCTCCCGCCCGCAGCGCCGCCAGGGTATTCGGGCCAGAAAGTCGGAATGGCCTTCCCGATGACCTGAGTGCAATGCTCGGTCGTGAGACAGGGAAGAGACGGCCGTTCGAGCTACGGTTTTAGGTTACCGAGCGGGTTTAGTAACCCGTAGTTCGAACCATTAACAAACTGCACCCGATTCTAACGTTGGCCAAATCGCGCTATGCTAAATCAATGATAGAAAGGACACGACGACTGGGAAAGATGAAACGATGCAAGGGGGTACAGTTCTCAAGACCTCCGGAGGAGGGTGTAATTACAGTGGTGGAGAAAAGGGGTAGATTACAAGGCAGCGTGAGGTAAAGACACAGAAGAGATGGGCACTTAAATACAGTCTTATCTATCCCCAGACAGACCACGGACAAACGGACAAGGTAGACTCACACGGGAGTTGATGGCAGGAATGGACAGGTAGATCGAGGCACAAGGTGCACCTTGGCTCGGGGACAGGATAAAGCACCGTCCAAAGATGCAGGGAGGTCTCACAGCGCTCGGAGGGTACGTCTTGCTTGCTCCAAGCTCGGCGCACATCTGACGTCACCTCTCTCTCACTGCGCATGCTCAACGGGGAGTGACACACCCTCGGCTGGTTGGTTCCGCCCCAACTGGGGCTGTTCTGCTGCTTCCATTGGGTGCGGGGCTTACCGGGCTCCGCCCTTGACGAGGAGCCGACAGGGAGCCACGTTCCGCCCCTGTTGGATAACCCCGTCGAGCACATGTGCGATGGCGGCTCGTTGGGAAGGCCTGGTGCCCTCCCACCACTCCTACCAACCAAGCCGGAGTGAGGACGCGCACTCCCTGCGCTCGTTGTTGTTGTTGTTGTTGTTGCTGAAGAGAACTGTGAGGAAGAGCTGCGGGGAGGTATTGGGAGGTCCTAAACTTCCTAACGGTGCCATACAATCACATTCTGGTGCAACGAAGGGTCAGAATTAATGGAAACGAATCCTTAACTGACATAGACTAAGAATAACTAGCAAGATGTCCTATCGTTGTCGACATGAGATGCGGTGGACCTGGATGCGACATTTAATGGGGGAAATAGGGGGAGGTCGGGTCTACAGAGTGTTGTTTACAGAAAATGGGACTAGGGAATGGGGGATTGGGGAGAGTTGGGAAGTATTGAGGAAATAGGGGAATATTTACAAGCGGATATGGATGGATGCAAATCCCATATCCGCAAATATATATATATGTATATATATGTATATATGTATGTATGTATGTATATATATATATATATATATATATATATATATATATATATATATATATATATATATATATATATATATATATATATATATATATACAGTATATATATATATATATATATATGTATGTATGTATATATATATATATGTATGTATGTATATATATATATATGTATGTATGTATGTATATATATATATATGTATGTATGTATATATATATATATGTATATATGTATGTATAAATATATATATGTGTATAAATGTATGTATGTATAAATGTATGTATGTATAATGTATGTATAAATATATATATATATATGTATAAATATATATTTATATATATACATACACACATTATTTATATTTGTATTTGTATTTCAATACATTGTGCGTGGAATGAGTTTGCAATGACCTGTGATTGTTTTCTCACTTTTTGAATAAGTATGTCTTTGAAATTGTGTTTAGAGTTACTAGTGGGCCCTTTGGTACATTTGGACCAAAGTTTAATTGGTTTTCACAGCCTTGTAGCAATGTAGCATACCTGCCTGCTGTACTGCTTGAGCATTAGCTTGGCTTTCACCAGGCCCAGATGTGCTGGGGGTGGTTGCTGTATGTTTTCAGGGTTTGACTCTATGAACCTTGGGTTACCAACTGGATATCATTAGTCCTGTGTGGAACAAAAGTAAACTTTTCAAACAATGCATTGGCAGTGAGTATTTGCAGACGTTGCCTCGTTCCTGCAGTGGCTCACACAGATGCAATGATTTTAACACTGCAGGGAGGAAGTAAACGAGAAGTTGAGGAACACGCCGGATGGGACATTCCTCGTCCGTGACGCATCCACCAAGATGCAGGGCGACTACACTCTGACACTCAGGTGGGTTTTGAAGTCCCAAACTTGATGTGATGTCATTATATTTATCCTTATTTATTTGCACTCTTCCTCACTCTGAACCTTTTTTTCTCTGATAGTTTTTGAAAAGAGCCCTTTCATTCAACGCTGCTACTACTTGTCAAGTGGGGGGAATAAATAAATAGAAAGTATTCCATCATTATCCCCACGCTCAATAAGAAAATTGATGGGGGTTGTTAGGGTTATTGTAATTATTGTATTGTAATTAAAAAAAAATTGTAATTGGATCCGTCTGTCCGTCACACTATCTCCTCCTAAAGACCTAAACGGTTGGGCAGAAATTAATTAATGAAACTTGTTTGTTATGATCACCACGTGGCAAGAAGGTGCAAGAGTCAAAAAAAGTCAAATACCAAAAAATCTAATGATGGGCACATTATGAAACATTTGAAAATTAAACTTTTATATTTAACTCCAAATTTGTTGTTGGGTCATTCCTGGTGGAATGTTTTGCTATTTGTATTTGTCGCCAGAGGCATTGTTTGTTTTCGGGTTGCCCGTCCGCCTGTGATCAGTTTCCGTTGCCGCGATAACTTAAGAACGGCTGCAGTGAATCAAGTCAAACTTGATATAATGATGTAAAGATAAACTGATTCGATTATGGGGTCATAAGGCCAGAGGTCCCGTTGGGTAAAAATTCTGTACTGCGCTAACTTGTGAACCAGTGATGAGATTCTGACCAAACTTGTTCACACTTTGCTTTCGGTGGGAAGCATGGGGATTTGTGATGGCGCCATCGACTTCGCTTCGCATCGGGTGCGTTGGAGTGTTGCACACGTCCACAGCTCTAACCTATGATTTGTTCTTGTGCTTCTGCGGAGTTACCAGTGAGGAACCGTTCGGGGAGCTTGTGCAGTACCCACTGACCTAGCAAGAAGGCCAAATCTAATACTTGTGCCATGTATTCCCATTTCGTATTATAATCATCATTACATCAGGCAATCAGAAAGGAACCATTGTGCTTCTTTGTCTTTCTGCATTTTCGGATTGTTTTTAGTACAGTACTGTATTTATTTATTTTATGACATTTCCTTTGCCATGGTAACCCAAGCTGCATTGCAGTATTTCCATTGTAGCTGCAGCATCTACTTTGCTCGTCGTTTTTTTTTTTTTACCCTAACCTCTGTTGTGTCATTGTGTTTGTCCTTTGTTTGCAATTGTAGAACACTGGCACAGGTATAAAAGCGATAAATGATAGTGACGGACATTATTCTGTAGTGCTCCCTATTGTGAGTGGAATATTCTCTAAATTGGGCTTTGAGTACAAAACACGGCACAACTGCTCTGATCTAATTAAAAGGGGAAGTTGAAGAGTTATCCCGGTAAGACACTGCCTCGAGTCTTTAACTACCTTGGAGTCGTGGTCGAGAACATGGTGTCACGTTTTGAGGTTTCCTTGTCTCTCCCTCCTTTATAATCCCACAGGAAGGGTGGGAATAACAAACTTATCAAGATATTCCACCGGGACTCGCTGTACGGTTTCTCTGACCCACTGACCTTCACGTCCGTGGTGGAACTTATCAATCACTATCGACACGAGTCCTTGGCACAGTACAATCCAAAGCTCGATGTGCGGCTTCTCTTCCCGGTCTCGAAGTTTCAGCAGGACCAAGTGGTCAAAGAGGACTCCATTGAGGCGGTAGGAAAGAAGCTCCATGAACTTCACAGCCAGTTCCAGGAGAAGAGTCGGGAGTACGACAAGCTCTATGAGGAATTCACGCGTACCTCCCAGGTATGTGTGGACCACAGATCCTTGCATGTGGATCTCTTACCGGTGACATGTCTGCGTTAAACTTGAAGGCCATAACATTACATGACTTTTGGGAGGGGATTTTTCTATAGCCAAGAAAAACCATTTGCAGTGGATTTGTTCAGTTTGTGAATTCTGGAATTCCTCACCCCCGTGTCTCTTCACCTGTTAATCACCGTCTGTCTTCTCTTTACGAAGTCCTTTTCGTCAAGTTATTCTTACCGAATCCTGGTTGTCCCTTGTTTTGTCTCCTCCTACACCACCTCCTCCCCTGCCCGCCAACTCGCAGGAGATTCAGATGAAGCGTACCGCCATCGAGGCCTTCAACGAGACCATCAAGATATTTGAGGAGCAGAGGCACACACAGGAGCGTTACACCAAGGAGTACATTGAGCGCTTCAAGCGTGAGGGCAATGAGAGGGAGATTGAGAGGTATGTGCTCACAGGCAGCCATATTTTCTCTTTTTAGCGAAACCTTTAATGGCTCTCTTTCTTCGTTAGTCTGCTGAAATAACAAAAGTATTTTCCGGTAAAATAAGTTATTCTTATGAATGCAACAAGTTGTGGTTGGCCCCATCCGATTGTTAATTTCATTGTGCTCAGATCCCAGATGTATGTAAATTCCATATAATAAACCACGTCAACGTGTCCATATAATTTGGGTAAAGGTATACGGATATATCGTGGTGTCCTTGTCCCCCATATGTATGGATAACCTTTTGTGACCTCCTTCAACAGGATTGTTCTCAACTACGAAAAACTGCAGTCTCGGCTGAACGAGATCTGCGATAGCAAGAAACGCTCGAACAGGACCTGGCAAACCAGGCCTCAGAAAACCGGGAAATTGACAAGCGCATGAACAGCATCAAGCCAGATCTCATCCAGCTCCGCAAGATGCGAGACCAGTACCTCGTGTACGTATACTCCGCTCGCCTTCAAATCTTGCTCCGTTAGGTGCTCCCATGTTTGGAAGCGGCGCTTCACTCATTTTCCTGGCATGCCCCGTGGACCCTTTTTTAAACTTTGGTCGTGTTTTTTACCTCCGCCACCTAAGGTGGATGGAGGTTATGTTTTCATTCCTGTCTGTTTGTCTGTCTGTGAGATATATATATATATATATATATATATATATATATATATATATATATATATATATATATATATATATATATATATATATATATATATTGTATACAAAATCAAGGCTCGTGTAAGAGCTAACACATTGAACATAAAGACATGCACAGACACATAAAAACGTGCAATGAAAGGAGCTGGAGACGAGGGAGAGAGGGAGGGAAGCACACAAGCACAACAACAGCAGAGAACAGGGATGTCAGTAGATCTGTGGAAGGGGCAGGGCTGGGGGAGGGGGGGTACACGGAATAAAGCAAATGAACGATACGAGGAATTTCAGAAAAGAAGTTGGGGTTCAAAAGAGGCGGATTTGGGGTGTTTTAACGGGGGTAGAAAATATCAAGATTTTGGATGGGGAATATAAGAGATGGTGGTGAACAGCTGTTTAAAGACCTGGAGGGAGGAGTGGAGGAGAGGGATTGAAGAGAGTGTGGAAGATTGTTTCAGAGGTGGGAGAAAAGAGGAATGAAAGAGTGAAGGTGAGCAGAGAGTCTTGATTTTGCCAGTTTCACCAGTAGAGGGGTTGCTGGCAGATCTTGTGCATCCTGCAGGAATATTTGTGGGGCAGAGCACAGACAGAGCTGAGGGAGCAATGCTGGAGAGGAGTCTGTAGAAGACAGAAAGACCACCAACCTACCTGCGGTGAAAGAGAAACGCCCCCAGAATCGGCTTCATCGCAGGAGATACCAATGATTCTGAATGCTTTGGTTTCAACCACATGAAGACAAGCTAGGTGTGAAGCAGGAGCACCAGCCCAGATGGGAGAGCAGTATTCCATTGAGCTGCAGATGAAAGCCTTGTATGTGGTGAGGAGCGCAGGTGTGCCTAGAAAATGGACAGAGGAGGATGCCCAGTCGGCGACTGGCTTTGGAGGCCAGCTTGTAAATGTGGTTTCCCAGGAAAGATCGTGACAGAACTTCTTGGAGAGGATTGTTCAGAAAGTGGATGGGAGGGTTGTCCAGTCGGTCTTTTCGGAGAGACATAGTAACAGTGTGAGATTTTGTCAGGATTGAAAGACATGTTCCACTTGTTTGCCCAGTCTGCGATTTTGTCCAGGTTTTCAGAGAGTGAGGAGGCTGCAGACTGCCGATCAGAGGGATGAGGAATGGAGCGGCAGAGAGTGGAGTCATCAGCAAAGAGATAGAGAGGATTTTCAAGAGAGTCGGAGAGATCATTGATGAAGACCAGAAAAAGCACAGGGCCTAGAACACTGCCTTGGGGATCTCCAGCCAGAACAGGAGGGGAGATGAGAGAAATACATTCAGGGCCACACGTTGACTACGACTAGAGAGGAAGTCCGCAAGCCATGTGTGGAGATTTCCATGGATACCATAGGAGGAGAGTTTGGTGAGCAGAGCTGGGTGCCAGACTGTATCGAAGGCACGTGATATGTCAAGGGAGACAGCTCTGATTTCCTGTTTGGCATTGAGGGCCTCCATCCATTGTTGAGACAGCAGAAGCAGCATGTCCAGAGTCGAATGACCTGGTCCGAATCCAAATTGATGACCAAAGATCAAGCCATTGGAGAAGAGGAAGGATTTGATATCCGAAGCAATGATGGATTCCATGACTTTGCTGATAAGTGGGAGCAGGCTGATTGGTTTGTAGTTGCAAGGATCTGTTTTTGCACCTTTTTTGTGTAAAGCGGTGATGTTGGCTGATTTCCAAGCTGATGGCAGATGACCTTGAGCAAAAGAGAGGGTGAAGAGAACAGAGAGAGGGTGAGATAGAGCGGCGGAGCAGGATTTTAGGACCTGTGGGCTGATGCCGTCTGGTCCAGTTGCAAGCTGTTGCGGCTGATGCTGTCTGGCTGTGAACAAGATATCTCAAAATGTTGTGGGCAGATTCAAACGAAATTTGGCAGAGAGGTAGCGTATGTGACACGGACGAAATGAATAGATTTTGCTGAAGATCCGGATTCGGATCCGGATTCGGATCCGGCTACTAGTATTTTAAAAAGTGATTCTTTACCATTGGGAGATAGGGCCAAAAACGATACACAGCACGATATCTCAAAAGGCTATGGACGGAATTTGGGCAAAGCCTGGTAGAGAGGTTGTGCATGTGACGAGGACGATTCGATTTTGGTGAAGATCTGAATATGGATTCGTATACGAGATTTGTTTTTTTTTTAAAGTGATTCTTCACCATTGAGTGATCGGGCTAAAACCGATACATAGCACGATATCTCAAAAAGTTATGGACGGATTTGGATGAAACTTGGCAGACAGGTTGGGTATGTGACAAAGACAAATAGATTCGATTTTGGTGAAGATCTGGAATCCAGATCTGGCTTATCAGTGGGATACAAAACATAAACTTCAGCCTGGTGGAGGTATGCACTCTACTGAGTGCCCTTCTAGTTTGTGGTTGTTTTCTCTTCGCTTCTGCCTCCTTGTTCACCACTGCTCGTGCTTCTTCCCCTCCCTTTCAACAGCTGGCTGAACCACAAGGGTGTGAGGCAGAAAAAGATAAATGAATGGCTTGGAATCAGGAATGAGAACACAGAGGAGTAAGTTACATTTTGGTTTGCTCTTTTGGCGAAAACGGCTGCTTGAGATAATTTAAGTCTTGTAAGAGGAAGATTTTGGTTATTACTTTGCTTTGTGTATTTCCTGCCATTATTAAACTTTGCTCGCCCGTCTGCCACACAACGAGAGGTGTGCGTGTGTGTGTGTTAGTGAGCGTGTGTGGCATAACTTTTTTATTTTTTACCATTTGAGCTTTTGTCGTCAAATTTTGAACAAACCTTTATAAGGAAACTATAGAGAAAACGAATTAAAATTGTATTAAAATGTCAAAGGGCAGAGTCACAATAACTGCAAATGGGCCTCACTATCCCGTCCGCCTCGCGTCAGCGTGAGACGGTCGGGTTTTGTAATCTTTTCCGTGTTTCTTGACCATTTGAGCTTTTATCATCAAAATTTCAACAAAAGACTAATAAATTTTACATATTTAAAAAAAAAATTTTTTTCATCAAGTTTCGAGTACAAAGCGGATGTGGATGGCTTTGAATTTTGAGATGCTTTCTCGTTTCCTATTTGATTGGACCATGCCTGTGTCTTGTGAATCGGAAAGCCCCTGGATTGGGGTTCCTTTGCACCGCTTGCATTTGTAACAACATACCGTGGATTTGGGGGTAGCTGCTCCGTAGCACCCTGCTCTCGCACACCCTGACTCGACTGCTGTATCACTCTACTTACCTCATTGCCTCCCACAGCCCGTATGCCATGATCGAGGACGAGGAAAACCTCCCACACCACGACGAGAAGACTTGGTACGTTGGGAATATAATGCGCCAGCGGGCGGAGGACCTGCTACGTGGCCGAGCCAATGGAACGTTCCTTATACGAGAGAGTAGCAAAAAGGGTTGCTATGCCTGCTCCGTTGTGTAAGTACATGTCGGAACGGTGTTCCTCCAACCATTCTCACCTCCCTCTGTCACCCCAACGATTTTGATACTTATGGTAATTTTTCCTAAAGCCATTTAATTTTTTATTTACGCTGGGTCAGCTGATTAAATTGTTTGTAAGTTTGACACCTCAAGCCAAAAGGAACAGAAGGAGGGGGGGGGGGTGGGGGAATGTGAACAGCAGTGGCCATGGAGAAAATAGACGTAGGCGGACAATAAGGGATGTGGGTAACAATGTGGGTAACGCTGCTAAGATGAATCGTTTTTTGCAAATCCTTTTTATTTTTAACTTTATCTTCCCCATTTCTCACCAATCGGATTCTCCTTTCTAGTGTGGATTCCGAAGTGAAGCACTGCATGATCTTCAGTACAACCACCGGTTACGGTTTTGCTGAGCCTTACAACCTGTACGGCTCTCTGCGTGAGCTCGTGCTGCATTACCAGCAGACGTCTCTCGTGCAGCACAACGACTCCCTCAACGTCACGCTCTCTCACCCTGTGCACGCGCAGCAGGGCTCTGCCCGTCGGTGAACGGTTCGGGTGGTGGAAAACGTTCCCACTTTTGACTCGATGCCGTCGCCACCTCGATTCCGCAGCCGTCTCGTCACGGCCGGTGTTGCCCACTAACGCTTTCCGCAACCTGTCTGTGTGGCCTTGCAGGCAGCAGCGAAGAGACTTGTGTACATATTCTTGAGGAAGTACTCACCCTATTCAAACTTGCACCTTCTTTGTTTTAAGGCATTCTTGCTCTAGGGACAGGATTTGTCACAAGTGAACTTGTAGGTAAGGCCATTCCATTTTCGATTTTCTGCCGCAACGCAAGGTACTTGTTACTCTGGAATGGTGTGGGAGAGGAGATTGAGGCCTGATAGGGGAGGGTGATGATGCAGAGCAGGAGAGCATCTCTCTGTGAATCAAAGAGACTATCTTATATTGAGCGATTTACCTTTTAAGAACTGAAAGACTGCCATTTTGTGGAAGATGGGCAGAAGTTGAGAGGAACCCGTCGAGCCCCGTTGGCAATTCACATGCCTTTTCGCCGTGGTGCTACGATCTCATTCATGGGTAGGCCATGCTATGCTCCATGGCCTTTCCACAGACCTTGCAGTGCAAACCTCCATCAGGTGCTGGCAAAATAAGACTCAACGATAGGAAACGTTTCATTCTGTCTGCTTTTCACCAGATTCTCGGTTTCCGTTGTGTGCTTGTGACATGAGCCAATTTCTCATCTGCCGCAGATGGAGCAAACGTTATCCGCATTCTTTATGCTTTTATGAGCATTGTGAAGGGGAAGTGTCTAGTGATTTTAGTTATCTTGTAAATACATTCTCACATGGTACTCCCACAAAAGCTGCTTTTATTGTAATGGCAAAAGCAAAATGTTTTTTTTATTTCCTGTGGTTGTTCTTCGTGGCCTCTCTCTCTCTCTCTCTCTCTCTCCCTCTCTCTCTCTCTCTCTCTCTCTCTCTCTCTCTCTGTCTCTGTCTCTGTCTCTCTCTCTCTCTGTCTCTGTCTCTGTCTCTGTCTCTCTTTCTCTCTCGCTCTCGCTCTCGCTCTCTGTCTCTCTGTTTCGCTTTCTCTCTCTCTCTGTCTCTCTCTCTGGCTGTCTCTCTCTCTGTCTCTCTCTCTGTCTCTCTCTCTGTCTCTCTCTCTCTCTCTCTCTGTCTGTCTGTCTGTCTGTCTTTGTCTCTCTCTCTGTCTCTGTCTCTCTCTCTGTCTCTCTCTCTCTGTCTCTGTCTCTCTCGCTGTCTCTCCCCCCTCTCTTCTAATGCTTTTGCTCGGTTTTATGTTTCTCTGCAATGTAGAACTGGACAGTGTTTTAACTTGCTGATAG
The DNA here is from genome assembly GCF_964187855.1 of Myxine glutinosa. NCBI lineage: Eukaryota > Metazoa > Chordata > Myxini > Myxiniformes > Myxinidae > Myxine > Myxine glutinosa. Next base: position 32,903,612 of record NC_136261.1, read on the forward strand.
AGAGGATGAGTCGCCAGCAGATATCGTGCTCATCTGACTGGGCCTGGTGCTAATCGTCTTTGGCCTTGTATGCATCTCGTTGTCTCAAACTTTTTATTTTTATTTTTAAAGACGTTTTGTAGTGATTGCCACTTTAGTTCAATTCCTTTTAAACGGCGGTCGTGACTGGGCATTGAAAGAGGTCCCCCTCTCCCCCCACATCCTCCCTTGCTGTTGGCAGGCAGCATCATGTAAAAGCGTTGTTTCGAAAGGTTTTTCGAGTCGAGCGAAGAGTTTAACCCAAAGCCGTGGTGTACATGAGAATCTGGCAGCCCTTTTGCAGTGAGCGTGGCTAAGAGCACGCTAGGCAGCTCGACGAGGCCATCGTCCGTTTCCGCCTTCTGACCTTTTGTTCCAAAAGCGCTCGGGAGGGTAACCGTGCCATGCTCCGGAGTAACTCTCGCTTTTGCTCGGGGTTTCGTTTGCACTGAGACCCGAAGGGTTCCCAGCAACCTGGAATGTAATAGTTGTTGTTGTTGTTGTTGTTTTTCTTTTTCTTAAATAATATAAAAGCTGAAAAGATGTTATGCTGTTGGGTGCAAGCTTAGATAAACAAACAAACAAACAATAAGCGAACGATTTAGCAATAAGTGACGCATGGTTTCTGGGCTGGACTTTTTTGTACCGCCGAGATATGTTCGGCTTTATTGTGAAGCTGCTATAAAGGATGAGGCTATGAATCGTACAACCGCCATGATAGCACGTGGCCACAACGCAGCCAGGAGGATATGAGGACTAAAGATTAGACAAGTGTAAATGCTTTCTCTACGTGCACAGTGGCTGAAGGTTCTTCTTCTTCTTTTTTCTGCAAGTATTATGACGTGTTAGAAAACAGGTATTGTTTATTTTTTTATTTTTTTTTTAACTATTTCTTTGGCTCGTGTACATTGTGTATGCAGTCTGTGACGCTTGCCAAACCTTGTACCACCTGTTAAACCTTCGTGCAGTTCTGCCGTGTTTATAGACTATTGTATCAGCCTATTTTTCTCAGTAATTCAAACTTTGATGGTACGATAGATAAAAAAAAAAAGAAACAACATTTTTTTTCTTCTCTTGTACATGTTTTAGTATACGTTGCTCTGCTTCCGAGTGCACTAGAGTGTGAAGGCTTTTCATGTAGAAAACTGGCGCGGAAGTGGTCATGCAGGGCAGTGGTCAACGCGTTGTGGTTCCAAATGCAGAAAGTTGTTTTTGTATTATTCTTTTCCTTTCCATTTCTTCCTTGAAGGGAGGAGTGGGTATTGGAGCAATGTGAGCGTCAGCATAGTGATTTAGACATAACTGGTTACAGCTGTTTGCGATAACACCATTTTGTTTTGCTGGCAACCAGACTGTTTACAAGTTGATCGCACGGTGAGCCTGCTGCCCGTTTGGGCCGCAGTCTTTGTGCAGGACCAACGAGCAGGTTCGTGAGGGTCGAAAAGACTCTGGCCTGGCCATTTGCCTCAGCCAGGCAGCCCTGGCCCTGCTCCGCCCGCGATGGTGAGAAATCGCCATTCTCGCTGTGGATCGGGGGATCTGCTATGGAGAGCTCTCATGATGGGATGTATCAGGGTGCTTGTACCATGGTTGTCTGACTGACTTGCTGGTTTGTCTATCTCCATTTTTGTGCTGTTACCATCCATGTGGTTGTCTCCGCCGATAACAATAAAAAAAAAAAGACTTTTGTCTGGCATTCTTCAGCTTCATTTTGTCAAAACTATGGCGGTCCAAAGAGCAAGAAGCTGGTGTGCTGCTTTATTGAGGAGCTGGTGTCTCCTAGTGGAGAGACATCTGGATGCTCCGAGTGCTTTGCTGTTTCCCGATTGTCCTGATTTGACCATGTGAACTGCTCCATAGAATAATGCAGTGATGGGCAGTACCAATCTCTTCCAATTGAACACTCTGCTCAAACTTTTCTCATGGACATGTTCTCGAATTCTAAAATTATGGAAAATTAATTGGAGGAGTGGGAAACTCCTTCGATGAATGCTGCCCAATCGGAGCCCTTGCGTGGTACGTGAATCCATGTGCATCTGCAGTTGTACAGATACATTGTAGGTTTCTGCATGCTCCCGGAAGTCCAAAACTCCTCACTTGTCTCGTAACCTAACTGGGAAGACGAGGAGTTTGTTAACGTTGGTCGTGACGCCGTTCATTTCATAAACCCAAAGGCATTCAGACTCACCGGTATTCAGACTCTCACCACCAGCACCAAATAAACTTAGTTTGCAGGTGTCTGTTGAGACGATGCTCGTCCCAATTACCCATTACATTCCTAAAGGTATAATTGCGGTTTTGGGGGCGAAGAGGATGGTTTGCCAGTCATGCCAAATGAACATGGGGGAACTTGCCCTGGCAGGATTTCTTCCACCATGACATTGCCTGCATTAGGTCAGGATGCTCCGATGCTATAATCGTTTATAGATCACGTTGAACTGATGACACACCTGCTATATGCACCAGACCTTTGCCCCAGTGACTTGTTTACAAATATGAAACATTGCTGCTGTGATCACAACTCTCCAGCTCAGGGTTTGTGTTGGCCATTCATCATTGGCATCTAAACACCCCTCGAGAAGTCTTTGCTGCAGCTTTCAGATCATAGGTGGACAAGTACCAAATGTGTACAACATTCTTGGAGACAGGTAAAAAACTACCAGAGAGGAATGGGGGTAGAAAATAGTTTCGAAAAACATAATCGTTGATTTATTTATTCGTACGCAGTCTTTGGCTGCTTGGCTGCCTCATTGTCCCCCGTCGCACCGCGGAGCGAAAGGGGGACTATGGTTTTACTCTCCGTACGTGTGTGCGTACTTGTACTGCAATATCTTTATAAAAGTAAGCAAAGGACCGAATTCTAATTTTGTGTGTGGGTGCAACGAGGCATATGGAAGAACCCGATTGAAAATTAGGTCGCCACGTCAAAATCCAAGATGGCGGTCACCATATCTAAACCTTGTGAGCGCGGTCTTGAAAAGTAAATGTCTGAACCTTGTGAGCGGAATATCTTGAAAAATAAATGAACTACTAACTTCTTATCTAGTGTGTGGGTGTATCTACGCATAAGGAAGAACGCTATTGAAAATTGGGTTGCCACGTCAAAATCCAAGATGGCCGCCACCATATATATATTGTTACGGATCTCGGTTACGGCACTCCCCTTACCGAGGGGGGTTTAATCCCCTCGTCTATCACACTGGCCGTCCGAGTCCTGGAGCTATGACGTCACTTCCGGTCAGCGCTGAATAGGGTAGTAGGCCAATTGTTCCTATTAATCTAATTACCAGCGCCTTCTGGTAAGCGAGGAAATGAGCCCCCCCGAGCCGCGGCTGTAATGGACACGCCGAGCGAAGCGAGCCACGACTCAGGCCGTTAACAAAAGGACTAAACCTGACTATAGCGGTTGGCCAAATCGCGCCACAGGTACTCAATGGGGAAGAAAAGACGGAGGCGACCGAATGACAGGAAACCAGAGTAAGGGAAGAACAAAGAGTGGGTTTATTAATTATATACAAAAAGCCAAAAGAAGAAGCAGTGAAAGCAATATACAGAGCAAAAGGACACAGGGCAAGCTTAACTATACAGTCTTACTTACAACCCCGGACAAACAAACAGACTTACACGAATAGGGAATGGCTGGAAGGGGGAGAAGGTCCAAGCAGATGGCAGGGCAGGAAGGTCCGGGCAGATGCACAGTGTCGAGGTCCGCTCCAGTCCACGCTCCGGGCTTGAGGCGAAACCCGGCAGCAGCTGCACATATGGTTTCTCGGACAATGTGAATATCTGGCGATATTGTCATTGTCAACGGACCCACTCTCCTGCCTTACGATTCAGCGTGTTCTCCTCTTGTACCTTGTACTTCGGACCTTCGCACTCATCTCTCTCGCACTCATCTCTCGAAGCAGTCCCTCGTAGCCGCTTTTATTGGGCGTTCTTGTATCCAGCTGCCGGCTCCTAGGACACGCCTACCGGTCGGCTCACCTCGACCCTGGTTGGCCGGCGAGGGCTCGCTGGCTCCACCTCTTGAAGGGACATTGACAGGCCACGCCTCGTTCCTGGCGCTCGAACCCACACCTCCCCTTTTGCCTCCAGATTACCGCGTGCGTAATGGCGGCTTGGGGCCAGCAAACAAAACCAAGACAAAGGGCAGCGAATGCGGCCATACTGCTACTGCACTTTGAAGAGAGGGAGATGATTGGGGATAATTGAGGGGGCCTATCTTATTATTCCCCTACCGGTGTACACCGGAGGGGACTATAGGTTTGCACGCCGTCCGTCAGTCCGTCAGTCCGTCACGCAAAGAACAGTTTTCCGGACATTTTTTCTAAACGCTTAAAGCTAATGATTTCAAACTTGGCACATCGTTTCCTCATGATAAGTTACAGATAAAGTTCGAACTTCACGACGTTTCGATCATTTTTGACAAAGTTATGGCACTTTGAACTTTGGGAATTCTGATAATTCTGATGATCCTTAACTCAGTGCTATTTTAAGTTTTAATTTCCTTTAAAAAAGATTTTCTCTGCAATAATAGGACCGATTGAGATCAAATTTTCACCATAGGAGGGCCTCGGTCTGCAGAATATTTTAATGGTAATTATGACATCACGGGTCACGTGGTTCGGGCGCCATATTGTTTTTCGTGAAAACACGAAAACCCCTTTTTCTCTGCAACGGCTGAACAGATCGAGGCCAAACTTTGCAAGCAGAATCGCATACCCATGACGAACAAAAACGTCAACGAGCATGACGTCATGCGTCACATGGTTTCAGAGTTATGACGTTTTTAAGCATGAACCTTTAAAACCGAGCCCCTCCCTCATTTTTGATCCAATCGAGGGGAAACTTCACAGATCTGTTCCGCATGTCAGTCTACTAAAATGTCCTTTTGGAATTTGCGATAGCTCACGTGGTTTGGCAGATATCGTTAATTAAACGAAAATGTTTTTAAAATGGATATCTCTTGAATCGCTTTATTGATCGACGTGAAACTTCATACTATAGTAGAAGTCATGAAGACTAACAAGTGTGCAAAATTTCAAGATGATTGGATGTACGGTCTGGAAGCTAGAAGTTGTTATTGCGTGAAGAAGAGAGGCGTCAAGTGTGCGGATTTAATTATTTATCACATTGTACAGACTGAAAGCATCGTTGGACATGACCTGTCGTGGTCATTTTTACCTCAAATAAAATTCTAATTTAAGATTTGTCAATAGCTGAGGTATATTAACAAACGAATAAAACAGATTTGGTCAAATTCTGACTTTTTAAACTCGATCGCATTTGACAGAGTTGTGACAAGCTGAGGAAGAAGAAACCTCGCATTGGCTTCTCCAATGTGCCATAAAAAATGGATATCTCTTGAATCGCCAGTACCTCAGACCGTGAGTTGGTAATAATTTATATAATTCACACTGCAATACGTGCAGGCCGCTCCACGGAGCGACCTTGCGGGCTTATCAACGAGGCGAGGCGTGACACACGTGTCTCAGCATACCTCCGATCAAGTTTGAAAACTAGCATCAACCGTGCATAAATTTGCATATTCGATCATTTTTGACAAAGTTATGGCACTTTGAACTTTGGTAGGGGACATGTATTGCAGCACAATATTCAGAATGCTTGTTTGATTAATGCAACGCAGATTCAACTATTGGGAACAGATCCTTAACTAAAACACATAATAATGAGATAACTACAGAGAGGTCCTATGGTGTTCTACGTGTTGTACATGGACTAACTAGGGTGCGATCTTTAATATTCCAAATAATGGGGATGTTTACAGGGGATTATTTATAATGGGGCTGTGCCGCTGATGCCATGCCTCTATTATCAGTAAGCTGGGCACTCATTTTGCCAACCTCGGAGGGAATGACAGGCTGAGTCGACCCGCCTGGTGTTAATTCAACAGCACGACAGGCTTCAACACCAGACCCTCAGATGTTAAGCCAGCCAACGCCAGGCTTAGACGCATCTTCGTTGCAGGAGATTGCAATAATCTTGAAGGCCTTTGTTGTCCCCCGTCGCACCGCGGAGCGAAAGGGGGATTATGGTTTTCCCCTCCGTACGTGCGTGCGTAAGCGAAGGACCGACTTCTAATTTGGTGTGTCGGTGCAACCCACGTCAAAATCCAAGATGACCGCCACCATGTATGTCTGACGCCATGTATGTCTGAACCTTGTGAGCGGAATATCTTGAAAAACAAGCATTCTGAGTATTGCGCTGCAATACATGTCCCCTACCAAATCTCAAAGTGCCATAACTTTGTCAAAAATGATCGAATATGCAAATTTATGCACGGTTGATGCTGGTTTTCAAACTTGATCTGAGGTATGCTGAGACACGTGTGTCACGCCTCGCCTCGTTGATTGATAAGCCCGCAAGGTCACTCTGTGGAGCGGCCTGCACGTATTGCACTGTGTGAATTATATACTTACCAACTCACGGTCTGAGGTACTAGTGATTCAAGAGATATCCATTTTTTATTAAATATTTTCGTTTAATTAACGATATCTGCCAAACCACGTGACCTATCGCAAATTCCAAAAGGACATTTTAGCAGGCTGACATGCTGAACAGATCTGTGAAGTTTCCCTTCGAATGGATCAAAAATGAGGGAGGGGCTGTGTTAAAGGTTCATGCTTTAAAATGTCATAACTCTGAAACCATGTGACGAATGACGTCATGCTCGCTGACTTTTTTGTTCGTCATGGGTATGCGATTCTGCCTGCAAAGTTTGGCCTCGATCTGTTCAGCCGTTGCAGAGAAAAAGGGTTTTTCGTGTTTTCACGAAAAACAATATGGCGCCCGAACCACGTGACCTGTGACGTCATAATTACCATTAAAATATTCTACAGACGGAGTCCCTCCTATGGTGAAAATTTGATCTCAATCGGTCCTATTATTGCAGAGAAAATGTTTTTTAAAGGAAATTAAAACTTAAAATGTCACTGAGTATTGGATCATCAGAATTCCCAAAGTTCAAAGTGCCATAACTTTGTCAAAAATGATCAAAACGTCGAGAAGTTTGAATTTGATCTGTAACTTATCATGAGGAAACCATGTACCAAGTTTGAAATCATTAGCATTAAGCGTTTAGAAAAAAAGTCCGGAAAACTGTTCTTTGCATGACGGACTGACGGACTGACAGACGGAGGGACGGCGTGCAAACCTATAGTCCCCTCCGGTGTACACCGGTAGGGGACTAATAAGCGAAGTACCAACTTCTAATCTGGTGTGTGGATGTAGCTAGTCATAAGGAATAACGCTATTGAAAATTGGGTCGCCATGCCAAAAATCCAAGATGGCCGCCTTGCGTCTTCCACTTTGTCAACGCACATCACTTCACCGACGGGGGACCGAGGCATAACGCTTGTTTCCACTGTCAAGATGTGAGGCAGGGGAGCCAGCCCAGAGGGGGGAGCAGTACTCCATCAAGCTGTGGATGAAGATCTTGTTGGTGGATACGAGTTCAGGTGTGCCAAGGAAGGACTTTGTATGATGGAGGATGCGCAGTCGGCGGCTGGCTTTGGAGGCCAACGTTGAAATGTGGTTTTCTCAAGAAAGATCATGGCTGATAGTGAGACCCTGGAGTTTGAAAGACTGAACTTCCTCAAGAGGATTGTTAAGAAAGTAGATAGGAGGGTTTGCCAATCCTTTTGGAGCTAGATAGACAGTGATCGTAAGATTTGTGGGGATTGAAAGACATTCCAAGTGTTTAAACATCTTGTGATTTTTGTGAAGGTCTGGGGAGAGGGAAGAGGCTGCAACCTGCCCATTTGAAGGTGAGCAGATGGTGGAGTCATCAGGCAATAGATAAAGAGGATTTATCAGAGAACCAGTGAAATCATTTATGAAAATCAGGAATAGGACTGGGCCCAGAACACTGACTTGGGGCACTCCAGACTTGGCAGAGAGAGGAGATGAAAGGATCCTGTTGAGTGCCGCACATTGGTTACGAGTACAAGTCAGCAAGCCGTGTGTGGAGTTTGCTTTGGCCGCCATAGGCCATTGTTAGCCATTTCCACGGGGGAAAGAAAACAATCCATGGACACGTTTCTGCCTTCCTGTCTATCATCAGAGTGGAATGAATGCCCCTCATCATTTTAACTGACATGCTGTTTCATAAGGAAGTAAAAATCTTGAGCACCTAAAAAGAGAGGCCATACCTCCAGCACCACGTTTGGTTTATTAATTGAGATGACAAAATAAACGAGAAATATGTCGTGCACAGCACGATACTTGCGAAATCCCTAAAATAAGTTGTTGGCTTATGTTGACCTCAAATAATTGGTGGTTGAATTCAGTGACCAGATATGCAAGTCCTCTTAAAATTTCAAGTCAATCGGATGAAAATTGAGCATTTTAGAAAAAAGACAAAGTTTGTGACCTTTGGCCTATGTTGGCCTATTGACCTTTTTATCCCAAAAACAAGAGGCTTCTTGCTTATGACCAACTCGACCATTTGGTGAAGTTTCGTGAAGATCGGTTGAAAATTGTGACCTGTAGGCGACTGACAGACAGACAGAATAACACAGAAGACCAAACAATATACTTGAAAAATCTTCGATTTTCGCAAGTAATAATTGTAATGTGATCCCAAAATCACTTTCAAGGGATTTCTACAAACTATTAAGGATATAACAACACTTATCAATCAAATCTGAAATTACATAAAATCAATCATTGTGACCCCTCTTTTCCCTTGTAAACTGTTTCAACTGCATTTGAGAGAAGCAGAAGAACCACCTTTAGAGGCCATTTTTCCCCGCAGAGCAGGGGTTGGCCTTTTTTGGGCACCATAGTCCCCTTTTTGAAGCAATGTTTTATGGCCGGATGCCCTTCCTGCCACCAACCCTGTTGGTCAGCTCTTGCGACACCCAGGGAATTACCAGTGAACTGGTGCTCAATTTGCCGACCTCGGAAGGATGAACAGGCTGAGTCAACCCCCCTGGCGTTAATTCAGCAATTAGACCGGGATTCGAACCCAGGATCCCAAGCCAGCACCCTAACCGCTAAGCCAACACCAGGCTCAATTTAATTTGGATTCATTTCGTTAGTTTATGGATTATGTTTGAGTCAATCTTTTTCCAACAGTGTTGTCATGCACTCCAGAGCATAGTCAGACTGCTCACACAAAATTATATTTCTCTCAAATTTATTCACTCTTCTTTTATTTTGATAAGGAAATGTGTCGGTCAATAGCTAGAATGGCACTGTTCAGCATTGACGCATAACATAATATGTGAAATACAGTTTGTGTGTAAGTCCTGGATTTGCGCATTATTCAGACTTGAAAACTCGGGTAAAAACCGAAATTACGAACAACGACCTTCCATTTTTTTCTCGTTTTTTTGCATAAAAGGCCGTCAAAAGTACAGGCTGGAGTTTTTATTTATATTGTTACAGATCGCGGTTTAGATGTTATGATGACCGAGCGGTGGTGTATTACCGCGACCTAACAGGATCCCCGACTCACCCGATTCCACCCAAACGTTGGCCGGGTCGCACCGCAGCTAGTCAATAGGGAAAAGACAAAGGCGACGAATGCAAAGAGGAAAACGAAGGCAAAGAAAGGTTTGGAAATACTACTGAATTTATTGACTATTTACACACAAGCAAAAAGAAAGCAGTCACGTTTATTTACAAGCACATAAGACGCAGGTGACACAGGGAAAATACTAGCTTATACAGACTTAATTAACCCAGGACAGAACAAACAGAAGACAGACTCACGCGGGGAATGACAGGAATGGCAGGAGGTGGATGGCTGGAGGTGAACGCTTGGTGGAGCCAACGCGGAGCTTGGTGGAGCTTTGGTGGAGGTGAACGCTTGGTGGAGCCAACGCGGAGCTTGGTGGAGCTGAACGCTTGGTGGAGCCAACGCGGAGCTTGGTGGAGCTGAACGCTTGGTGGAGCCAACGCGGAGCTTGGGGGGTTGGTGTGACGGGTTCTCTCTCCTTCCCTCACAAGCTTCAGGACTCTTTCTCTCTCTTTCTTAGTCCCACCCAGTCCAACAACTTCCTCTCTTGCTTAGTCCAACTCAAGGCCTTCCTGTCTTCTGATCTCCTCCCTCCTCGACTCCTCACCGCAACCAACGCAACCACTGACCGCCACCACCGACTCCTCACCGCAACCAACTCACGACTCACTTCCGTGCGCGCCTTTTATAGCGCCTCCAGCGATTAAGCCGCCGGCGTTTTGGACACGCCCATCGGGGTGCTCACCTCGGCCCTGGTTGGTCGCGCGACCCTCGGGCTCCGCCCTCGATGACGACGGGCGGGTACGCCCCTCCTCCCCTCTATGACGAGGTGGAGACACGCCTTTCTTCTCCGACCCTGCCTCGTGGTCAATGGCGGTTATTGGAGGGGAGGTGATTGGGAATCGAGGGCTCAGCAATGACGAGAGGGGATGTAATATGGGCAATCGAGGCTCGGCAATGACGAAAGGGGATGTGAAGGAAATGGGGATTTTGGGGATGGGAATGAAAGGGGATCTATTCTCTTTCACTGGTGCAATGGAGTACTTCAATTAATGGGAGACACAGCCTTACCCGAGAACACAGAATAAGAGATAACTATCAACAGGGGTATTCTATTACTTGGCTGACGTGTATGCTTGTGGACTAATTATGGGATGCCCTTTCACCTTCACACAGCTCCGGAGGTAGGGGGGCGCAGAATAACCAATAATAATAATAGTACAGCACACAATCAAAAAAATACAGTCCTCATCTCCGCAACAATATATTAGACTTCAAATATTAATCACGACTTATTGTCCCCCGTCGCACAGCGGAGCGAAAGGGGGACTATGGTTTTCCCCTCCGTCCGTGTGTCCGTCCGTCCTTCCGTCCGTCCGTCCGTGCGTGCATGTGTGCGTGCGTGTGTAAGCGACGGACCGCATTCAAATTTGGTGTGTGGGTGCAACCCACGTCAAAATCCAAGATGGCCGCCGCCATGTATGTCTGATGCCATGTATGTCTGAACCTTGTGAGATGAATATCTTGAAAAATAAGCGAAGTACCAACTTCTAATTTGGTGTGTGGGTGTATCTCGGCATAAGGAAGAAGGCTATTGAAAATTGGGTCGCCACGTCAAAATCCAAGATGGCCGCCACCATATATATGTCTGAACATTGTGAGCGAAATATCTTGAAAAATAAGCGAAGTACCAACGTCTAATCTGGTGTGTGGGTGTATCTAGGCACAAGCAAGAACGCTGTTGAAAATTGGGTCGCCACGTCAAAATCCAAGATGGCCGCCGCCATGTATGTCTGAACCTTGTGAGATGAATATCTTGAAAAATAAGCGAAGTACCAACTTCTAATTTGGTGTGTGGGTGTATCTCGGCATAAGGACGAACGCTATTGTAAATTGGGTCGCCACGTCAAAATCCAAGATGGCCGCCACCATATATATGTCTGAACCTTGTGCGCGAAATATCTTGAAAAATAAGCGAAGTACCAATTTCTAATTTGATGTTTGGGTGTATCTACTGTTACGTGGTCCTCCCGGTAACTACCTGGTCTTGGTGACCCCCGGACCGTGGGAAGACCCCGCCAGAAAGATATCTGATTTATACGCTTTCGTAGCGCAATCAATATGAAAGACACAATAATTCAAGTCAATAAGAAACCCCACACCAAAGATCCGGATTACTTAATAATATATTCTCCATCCATCATCAGCAATCAACAATCCATCAACAATCTTACTAAGATGGCCATCTCATATATTTCCCCCCTTTCCCCACTCACGACACCTCAATGGTCCCTGTCCCTCACAATGTCTCTGGGCCCCTCCAGACCAAGGTGAAGGTCCACTTCTCCGCACACGGGCGGTTGAACGAACCCCTGGCTGATGTGTTCCAAATGTGCACGTCGCGTACCGGGAACAGCTGCTGCAGCGCACACGTCCTTGCAAAGCAAAGCGGGCAAAGCAAAGCGCGGCTTGCAAAGCGCGCGAGGCCCAAGGTGCGACCCGTACGCGTCCTTGTAGACGTTGAGGCGAACTGTGCCGGACGCTTGGTTCCGTGCACGAACCCACGGCAACTTGACGTGTAATCGGTAATTACCCCACGCAGGTAACTCCTTTCGCCAGACGGGCTTTCAAACGCAGTGTCCCCCACGCTGCTCAATATCGACACCGCTCGCGTCGGAGCTCGGCGAGGAAGAAGAAGATCGCCGCTTCTCCCGGACCTCGTGTCTTTTTTCTTCTTCCGGTTCACTGTCCCGTTTCCGGTCTCCTGTTATCCGGAGCCTCTCTAACCCTTTAACCACAACAACCTTTAATAGAATAAACATGAATAAGCAATGACATGAATAGTAACTCCTCTAAATCCGGGATCCGTAACACTCCCCCCCTTCAAGAAAGAAAGTTTGAATCCCGCGAAAACTTTCTGTGCCGGCCAACTTTGATAAACCAACCCGATACCCCAAATCATCAGTTCCCCCCGGGCACAATTATCGCATCTCAAAAATAAAACAACAAACTTTCACCAAAACCCCCCAGAGGTTCCATGGTAATTCCCTCTAGACCAAGCATCAACCACTTCTAGTTGCTCTTGGATGGAGGCCCAGCTGAGTACTCACTAGATGGACGCCTTAAGGAATGTGGGGTTCACTGTTAGTCCGGGGAGGAAAGTTCATTACATGGACGCCTTTAAGAACGAGGAGTTCACGGTTAGTCCGTGTAGGAACGTTCCCTACCGGGACGCCTTTTAAGAACGTGGCGTTCACGGTTAGCCCGTGTAGGAGCCCAGGCTCGGCGGCTCCGCCGTATATAGAGTGCTTCAACTTCTCCGGACTCCTAACAGTTACGGTGGGACCCCTTGTCCCAGCAGTCCCCTGACTGGCGGTCTCCTTCTCGGCCAGTCCTCTGCCAATCATTCTTTCGGGAGATGCCGTAACTCTGGGAGCCTCCATAGTAATATCGGCTGCTGCCAACACCAAAACTACCGCCAAGTGGTCCTCTTCTGTAGACCTCTCGACGCCTACGAAATGCCTTCCCTACTGTTATGGTCCGACCCTCCAAATCCTTACCATTCCAATTCTTCTCTGCCTCCCTGGCGTCTCTTGTGCTTGCAAACGTGACAAAGCCGAACCCTCTTGACCATTGCGTTTCCCTGTCTTTTACCACCCGCACTTCCACCAGCGGCCCATATCTGTTGAAGACAGAGGTCAGAACTTCTTCCTCTGTGTTGAAGTTCAGTCCCCCTACGAATAACTTGGAACTTTTGTCGCCATCCCGAGCTGGGGTGGTGTTATTTCCCCTGCGGGGCTCTTTACCCACCCTCGGGTTACCATAAATTTGCCCCCCGGCCAAATCATTCCCGATAATCACAGATACCCCCTCTACAGGAAGCGTGGCTTGTAAACCGACGGTGACCGGTCCTGACACCAAATCGGATTCCAAATGGATGACATGAAGTGGGGCACTAACACAGCCACCGATCCCTTGTAACCGAACACTATCACCAGTTGCGGTACTCTTTGACAATGGCAAAATGCCTTCAAGCATTAAGGATTGATGGGCTCCTGTGTCCCTCAATACCCTAGCAGGTCTTGGGTTAGTCAAGTCTCCCTCGAGTGAGACAAACCCCTCATAAATAAATGGTTGGTAACTCTTCTGTGGGCGATTTCTTACGCTAGCCATCGCATTCGGAGTTGTAATAGTCGGACTCCGCTCTGGGTTGTCCCTTTTCATGAGGTAACAACTGGACATCAAGTGTCCAGGTTTTTTGCAAAAGGCGCAAGTAGGCCCGGAGGAAAAACTCGTGGTCTGCCTCGGGCCCCCCGGGAAATAAGTTTGTCTTGGGCCCGTAGCCCTCTGATTTCGAACAGTTGGGGTATCCGCGTTGTCCCCATAATCCTCTCGAGGCCGCTGCCATGTATTGTCGTTCTCCGCACCGGGTGTTCCATAACTCCCCTGCTGAAGTCTAGGAGAGGAGCTAGGTGTGTGGACCCCTATCCGGTGTGTTAAGGCATAATCATCTGCCATGGTGGCTGCGTCCCACAACTTTGGTACTTTCTTTTCCTGCAGGTACACTTTGATGTCCTCGTGGACACTGTTGGAATTCCTCCACCAGCATCAGGTCACGCAATGCTTCGAAGTCGTTCCCGACTCCTTTCGACTCACACCACCGATCAAACATGTTTTCTTTCACTCTGGCAAACTCCACATGGGTCTCACTCTCCCTCTTCCTGGCATTCCTGATTTTTTGCCGGTAAGCTTCAGGAACCAACTCATAGGCTTTGAGGATGTGCTTCTTCAATACCTCATAATCTGCACATTGGTCCATTGGTAGCGCCGAATAAATCTCTTGAGTTTACCCACCAGCACACTTTGCACTAGTATGGTCCAGGCCTCCTCCGGCCAGTTTAACTGTCGAGCCACTTTCTCAAAGTGTGGAAAAAATTGAGTGACTTCCTTTTCACTGAAGGGTGGAACCAGCCTCACATGTCTGCCCACCTCCCAGGTTAAAATGTTTGGCCAATTTCAAGAGGTCCGCTTTTAGTAACGGTCGGAACTGTGCCTCACTAGGTGTTACCGCAAAGTTCTGTGCAACAAACGCCATGGTGACTATCGTTAACACCTGTTAACCTTCACCCAAGAAATTTCCAACAAAGAAAAGCAATAGTATTACTATAATTGCTATTTTTTTTTTGTTTGTTTTTTTTGTTGTTGTTTTGTCGCAAGAGCAAAACAATTTTGGGAACGTTGGAAAAGTTCCCACTCTTGGGAATTCTTTCCCGGACTAAAATTTAGAAAATTTTATAGATCCCGGACGTTGACCCAATTGCGAATCCGCAAATCGTAATTTGGACGAGCCCACAATTCTGTTACGTGGTCCTCCCGGTAACTACCTGGTCTTGGTGACCCCCGGACCGTGGGAGGACCCCGCCAGAAAGATATCTGATTTATACGCTTTCGTAGCGCAATCAATATGAAAGACACAATAATTCAAGTCAATAAGAAACCCCACACCAAAGATCCGGATTACTTAATAATATATTGTTGCGAATATGGAATTTGGCCTCCATATCCGCTTGTAAATATTCCCCTATTTCCCCAATACTCCCCAACTATCCCCAATCCCCCATTCCCTAGTCCCATTGTCTGTAAACAACACTCTGTAGAACCGACCTTCCCCTTTTTCCCCCATTAAATGTCGTGCCCAGGTCCACCGCATCTCACGTAGACAACTTTCGGACATCTTGCTAGTTATTCTTAGTCTATGTCAGTTAAGGACTCCTTTCCATTAATTCTGACTCTTCGTTGCACCAGAATGTGATTATATGGCACCAGTAGTGAGTTTAGGACCTTCCCATACCTCCTTCCATCTTCTTCCCCAAACAACAACAACAACAACAACTACAGCTACAACAACAACTACAACCACGGCGCGCGGGGGGAGTGTGCGTCCTCCCACCAGCTCGGTTAGCCGCCATGACCATGCGCTCCACGGGGTTACCACGAAGGGGCTCCCTGTCAGCCCCTCGTCAAGGGCGGAGCCGGTAACCCCCCCGCATGCACCCAATGAGAAGCAACGAGCCGATTCCATCTGGGGCGGAGCTAACGAGCCGAGGGCGTGTCACTCCCCGCCGGATATACGCAGCGACTTACCGGATGTGAGGTGAGATGCGCCCCGAGCTTGAGAAGACAAGAGAGCCACCTCCGAGCGCTGAGAGACCTCCTGCATCTTTTGGGCCGCGCTATCCTGTCCCTGAGCACAAGGTGCACCTTGTGCTGGCCATCGAATACCCGCTTTCCTTGCCATCAATCCCCGTGTGAGTCAGTTTTGTCCTGTTTATCTGTGGTCTGTCGGGTTAATATAAGATTGTGTCTAAGTGCCTATCTTCCTTTGCTGTCCCTCTTGTAGTTGTAATCTAACCTTCCGCCTTAATATAATCTCCTCCAGAGGTCTTGAGAACCGTATCCCTGGTGTCGTGTCATTTTAATCCCAGCCGTGTGTCTTTTCCTTCATTGATCTAGCGTAGCGCGATTAGTCAACGTTCGGGTATAATCGGGTAACTTGTGCAGACGTGGTCATACCAAACCGCTCGGTAAATAACATCTAAGCCGCGTCTGTAACAATTGGTGTCGAGGAGTGGAATTCGAACCCGGGACTAAATTTATTAGGCCCAAATTTGTAGTAGAATCAATTCGGAGCGCGTTTCCCGCGCGAAATTATAACGGCGAAATTTGATTTTGTTATACGAAAATAAAAACCCGAATTTTGAAAGTCGCGCTATGGCAGACCAAGACAGCTGGGGTCCGGTAGTGGAGAGTGAGGCAGGGTCGGTCCAGGACCAAATTGAGGGACGCGAGGAGAGCGAAGCAGTGAGGGCGGCAGGGTCGCAAAATAGCGTTGTCACGCACGAGGTGGCCACGGCGTCCACGCCCGCGACCGTGGCAGCGCCCCTGGTGGATCCGAACCTTTTTATGTTGCAAATGAGGGCCCTTATGGAACAAATGGGTGAGCGATTGGAGAACCAAATGGGGGTAATGAGGGACGAAGCGAGGGGTACTGGTGAGGGATTAGACAATAATTTTAAGGGATTAGACGAGAAATTTGGGAAATTAGACAATAGATTAGGGGAAATACAGGAGGGGTTAATGGGGGTAGAAAACAGAATGGCCGCTCAAGAGAATCAAATGGAAGGGATGCAAAAAGGGTTAGAGGGGTTAGAAAACACCATGGAAGGCAAATTGAGGGACATGAGGGACCAAGCGGAAAGGGAAGTTAACCAAATGGGGCAGCAGATAGAGGGGGTCAGAATGGGGGTAGAAGCCAAACTGGATGCTCACAGGGAGGAAATGGAGCAGATGAGGGTGGCATCTGGGCAGGAGATGCAAGTGATGGGAGAGGAGATCAGGAGAGGAGTGAGTGAGGAGGTCGGAGGAGTGCGCGAGGAGGTGAGGCACTGTAAGGAGCACATGGAGAAGGAGGTGAGAAAGGGGACTGTAAAGTTACAAGGGGGCATAGAGGACTTGACGCTGGGAGTAGAACAACTGACAGAGGGACAAAAAGGACTAACGGAGCAGGTTCAAAGGAACACTGCGGTATTGGGAGGTTTAAAAGCGACACAAAACGACATAAAAAACGACTTAATAGCGACAAAGAGGGAATGTCAAATGGTACGTGAGGGACTGACAACGAGGTTGGACGAGGTGATAGAGGTAATGGAGACGAAGGACCGGCAGGTGAGGACGCACATGGAAACGGTCAAGGTAGCCTTGGAGGACGAGCTTGAGGAGACGTACCGGGGAATAAAAGAGGTGAAGCAGAAATTAGAAGAAGTGGAAGAAGGGATGAGCGAAATTAAGAAGCGACGGAGAGGGGATAAGAAAGAGATAAAAGAGGAGATAAAAGAATTGGTCCAAAGTCTGTGTTTGGATCGTGATGATGTGCTCATTAACCGGATGAGGGATTCGCAGGTGATGGAGGAGAAGCGAAGAGAAAGAGGACCCGGTGTAAGTGGTGACCAATATGGTCGTGCGTATGATGCGCCAGGGGATTTAATGAGCTTGGGGGTCGAGATGGACCCGGGTGTTCGTGAGAGGCCATTTGTGAAGTGTGCGACAGGTCTGGTGTGCGAAAAAGGAGGTGTGCGAGAAAGTCCGACTCTGGGGTGTGTGAGGAAAAAGTGCGTGCCAAGGAGTGAGGGTGCTGGCGAGAGTGAGTCGGTCATAGCGCGTGTGCGAGGGAGCACATGGAAGCGCGGTGTGGTAAGTGTTACAGAGGGTGTGACGGGAGAGTGTGCGCGAGAAAGGTGTGTGACGGACAGGTGCATGGGGAAAGAGTGCTCTGTCAAAAGTAAGGAAGAGTGTCCACCTGTGGTGAGTGTTGCAGAGGGTGTAACGGGAGAGTGTGCGCGGGGAAGGTGTGTAACAGACAGGTGCATGAGGAAAGAGTGCGCTGTCAAGAGTAAGGGTGAGTGCGCTGTCAAGAATGGAGGTGAGAGTAGTGAGAGTGACAAGGAGAGTGAGTTGGGTGTGACAGGTGAGCGAGGATGTACACCTGGAATGGAAGGATGCACACCTGGAATGGTAGAGCGTGAGTGGGAATGCACGCTGGAGTTGGTGGTGAGGCACGTGGTTGGGTGTGCGAATGAGAGCACACCTGTGATTGTCACAGAGGAGGGGGCGCGAAGAGGTGTATTGGTGAGGTGTGCGAGCAACGAATGTGTGCCAAAGTGTTCGGTGGTCAGGTGTGTGACCAAGGCTGTGAGTGGAATGGGTGTACCTGGGTGTGTAAGGAAAGGTACGAGGAGCATGGGCACGGCTGGATGTGTGAGCAAGGAACGGGCTGCGGGGTGTAAGCGTCCAGGTGAAGCATCGACGTTAGACGGGGTAGAGTTTAGAACGACTTATAGCCGAATCGGGCCCTCGGTGCGTGCTGGGCTTCGCGTGCCGCGAGAACCAGCGGGGATCCGAGCCACGGCGGGTTCGAAAGGACCGCCGTGCGCGATCCACGCTGGGCCTCGCTTTGAACGGCCGCGTCTGTGCTCCAATAGGCGGAGCGGGCGGCTGGATAGGAAGGGTCGTCATGGCGACCACTTTCTGTTGAGGCATTCCGGCAGGTCGAGATCGAGCCATGGGATGGCTCCGCGCCGAGATGGTGCGTGGGATCTCGGCCCGGGTAAACCTCCGTCCCTGCACCGAGTGCCGGACGCATCCAGCCGCTGGCACAGAACAACCCGCATTCATGGCTTGGCTTTACGAAGCCGGGCTTTGGACAGGGATTGGCGCACCGAGAGGCATTAGTGAGTAGACTGGGTGATGAGGTTAGTGTTTTGGCGCCAAAATTAGAGAAAAACAAAATTTGATGATTGGCAAGGGATTGGCAGTAGTGATTGGCAGATGATGGGTAGTGATTGGCAAATTTTTGATTTGTTGAAATTTGATGTGCAAAATTGGTAGTGAGCGATGGGCCTGGTGGGTAAGGCTGGCATCCCTGCCACCCTTCCCAAGTGGGGGCAAAGGAGCACGAGATTATGGGGTGTATGGCAGTGAAAACTAGCCCGGGTGGGTTAGGTTATATTGTTAGGGCCCTAGAAGATGACATTAGGTAACGTTAAGTTCAGTTAGTGACTGATACCTGTAGTGGGGACGCAGGTAGATTAGTGTGGATGATAATGACGTGGGAGCGCAATAGTTTAAAGGGACAACTGGGAAGCGCAAGTTTCAGAGGGGAGTAGTTAGCTGAGATGATGCCGTGTGTGTGAGGATTGAACAGGTGAGGATTGAACAGGTGTGATCGAACAGGTGTGATTGCACAGGTGTGCAACTGGACAGGTGTGTGGAACAGTGTGTGAGTAGTGAGTGTTGTGGATCAGCGCGAATGCGCTTGGGGAGAGAAGGGTGCAGGTGGCACCAGGTGTGAGAGCACAGGTGTGCAAGTACAGGTGTGTGGAGAGAGTTGGAGTAAGTGGTACGGAGTGGTGTGCATGGTGCGAAGGTGTGGATGGGGAAGAGTGGACCCCTTTCACGGATACCCGGGGCGGGTAGTGTAAGTGTTAGGTAGAGGGTATAGGTAAATTGTGGTTGGATATTGGCATCTGTGGTGCGGTTGCAGAATGGTGTTGTGAATGGGTGCATTAGTGTTGTGGAAATGGCTGGGCGTGTAGCCTGTTAGTGTGTGTAGTTGGTTGGGCACTCCACCACTGTGAGGATGTCGGCCAGGTGAGGCCGCAGGTGGGCTCTGGGAGCCGGTAGTTGTGAGTGGGTGCCTGAGGATCCCGGGTGTGGATCGGGCAGCCCAGTGCCAGAGAGGGCACCGAGTGGGGAGAGCGCCAGAGGGCCTTCCCCAGGTAGTTAGGTTAGGGTAAGGAGCAGGTAAGCTCGGAGGCAACTGCAGTGGTGGAGGTGTGCAGGTGGGTAGACCCGCTGGGAGAGGTACACGCCACAGCCCAGAAATTGTGCGAGGGCACCGGGAGATGAATCGGGGGAGTGAGACCCCAAATTGAAGAGCACCACAGTTTGGCCAATGGGAATTGGTTTTTAGAACCCATAGTGTAAGAGGGCCAATGGTTTGGCCGGAGAAAGACCCCGGGTCGTGTAAAGTTGTTAAAGTCATTTAGGAAATAGTTAGGATTGATGAACCTGTCGCACCATACGCAGCCACTTACCTGTGGTGATG
Organism: Myxine glutinosa; assembly: GCF_964187855.1. NCBI lineage: Eukaryota > Metazoa > Chordata > Myxini > Myxiniformes > Myxinidae > Myxine > Myxine glutinosa. The sequence goes on from NC_136261.1 coordinate 32,923,777, forward strand.
ATGATGACTCCACACCTGTGTTTTCTTTGTTCTGTGTGCAGGAAATGAGAATTGCTGTGAGGATTTGTGAGACGCATCACGACGTGGATGAGACATTGGGGTGATTCCATCTCTCCCTCCCTAGGAGGGACTGATGATGAATTGGTAATGGCAAATTTTGATGTTGAGTTGGAGATGGCAAATTTTGATGAGAGTTGAAAATGGCAAATTTGATTGGTTAGGAGGGAGAGAAGACGAATTTGGTTTATGGGAGGAACGGGGAAGACAGTAGGGATGTTTGTTGATTTGTAAAGTAGATGTTTATGGGTAGTGTTGTGTTGTGTGGATACAGTAAGGGGTAAGGGAGGGGCCATGTAGGTTACCTGGTGGGGGGGGGGGGGTGTACGATAGGAACGTACCTGTCTCACCTGGTTCCCATGTGCCCCCAGTGTGCATCATCTTACATTGCGTGCACTTTTGCGCCCTTACCACCTTACTCACTTGTCTGCTTCTTTTGTCTCCCACCTCCGAGGATCTGGCTTTGGGGCAGAGAGAGAGAGGAGAGAGAGGTGCTGGCTTCGCAGTTGTGGGCCTGCACTCTCGCTGCTTGCTGCTTGGATCGATACACCATATGGACCGCAATGTTTGTGGCCACCCACCATGGACCGCAGTTCTTATGCGGCCGAGCACCACCCATTGATGGACCTCTGGGTCAACGTGGCACCTATGCCAAACAGGTGAACCACTAATAGTTGGCCCCCTGACGGCCACAATAGAGAAATGGACGCGGTTGGCGCCTTTCTTTATTTTTGAAAGAAGTAAGAAGGCCAAGTGCACCACACGAAGGCAAGACCAGCGGCAGAACATCGGCCGGCTGCGACACCACACAATGATTCATAAACACTTTATTGGTGCACCGGATGGTGCTCACTGTGTGATGGGGTGGTGCTTTTCGTGCTGGGAAAGGGTGCTCTGCACGTTATTAAAGGCCGTAGGCCACAGAGCACTCGTGGGTTGGTGTATCGATGCTGGCATGCGTGCTCTCTCTATGCATAACATCTGCATGTGTTCCTCCAAAAACAGGTCCTGGATCGTAGTGTAAATATCAGCGTAGTCTTGTGTAAATAATGCTCCCTACCGGCTGTATGTTTAGTTTGAGGATTCTTTCCGGATTCGGTTATCCTGTGGGTGTGTTTCTGTGAGGAGAAGGGTGCAACGTCGCAGGGGGACATATTTACTCATTTGTGAATATCTGTAAAACTGTCGCACTCAGGGTAGAGTTAATAGTAGAGGGAACTACATTGCGTGCCACACTAAAGTAGGTAAAAATTTATCGGGTCGGGACGCCCCGAGGGTAGAGAAGGGTGCAATGTTGCGAATATGGAATTTGGCCTCCATATCCGCTTGTAAATATTCCCCTATTTCCCCAATACTCCCCAACTATCCCCAATCCCCCATTCCCTAGTCCCATTGTCTGTAAACAACACTCTGTAGAACCGACCTTCCCCTTTTTCCCCCATTAAATGTCGTGCCCAGGTCCACCGCATCTCACGTAGACAACTTTCGGACATCTTGCTAGTTATTCTTAGTCTATGTCAGTTAAGGACTCCTTTCCATTAATTCTGACTCTTCGTTGCACCAGAATGTGATTATATGGCACCAGTAGTGAGTTTAGGACCTTCCCATACCTCCTTCCATCTTCTTCCCCAAACAACAACAACAACAACAACTACAGCTACAACAACAACTACAACCACGGCGCGCGGGGGAGTGTGCGTCCTCCCACCAGCTCGGTTAGCCGCCATGACCATGCGCTCCACGGGGTTACCACGAAGGGGCTCCCTGTCAGCCCCTCGTCAAGGGCGGAGCCGGTAACCCCCCCGCATGCACCCAATGAGAAGCAACGAGCCGATTCCATCTGGGGCGGAGCTAACGAGCCGAGGGCGTGTCACTCCCCGCCGGATATACGCAGCGACTTACCGGATGTGAGGTGAGATGCGCCCCGAGCTTGAGAAGACAAGAGAGCCACCTCCGAGCGCTGAGAGACCTCCTGCATCTTTTGGGCCGCGCTAACCTGTCCCTGAGCACAAGGTGCACCTTGTGCTGGCCATCGAATACCCGCTTACCTTGCCATCAATCCCCGTGTGAGTCAGTTTTGTCCTGTTTATCTGTGGTCTGTCGGGTTAATATAAGATTGTGTCTAAGTGCCTATCTTCCTTTGCTGTCCCTCTTGTAGTTGTAATCTAACCTTCCGCCTTAATATAATCTCCTCCGGAGGTCTTGAGAACCGTATCCCTGGTGTCGTGTCATTTTAATCCCAGCCGTGTGTCTTTTCCTTCATTGATCTAGCGTAGCGCGATTAGTCAACGTTCGGGTATAATCGGGTAACTTGTGCAGACGTGGTCATACCAAACCGCTCGGTAAATAACATCTAAGCCGCGTCTGTAACAATATTCTCCATCCATCATCAGCAATCAACAATCCATCAACAATCTTACTAAGATGGCCATCTCATATATTTCCCCCCTTTCCCCACTCACGACCCCTCAATGGTCCCTGTCCCTCACAATGTCTCTGGGCCCCGCCAGACCAAGGTGAAGGTCGACGTCTCCGCACACGGGCGGTTGAACGAAACCCTGGCTGACGTGTTCCAAACGTGCACGTCGCGTACCGGGAACAGCTGCTGCAGCGCACACGTCCTTGCAAAGCAAAGCGGGCAAAGCAAAGCGCGGCTTGCAAAGCGCGCGAGGCCCAAGGTGCGACCTGTACGCGTCCTTGTAGACGTTGAGGCGAACTGTGCCGGACGCTTGGTTCCGTGCACGAACCCACGGCAACTTGACGTGTAATCGGTAATTACCCAGCGGCCAGCGCAGGTAACTCCTTTCGCCAGACGGGCTTTCAAATGCAGCATCCCCCACGCTGCTCAATATCGGCACCGCTCGCGTCGGAGCTCGGCGAGGAAGAAGAAGATCGCCGCTTCTCCCGGACCTCGTGTCTTTTTTCTTCCTCCGGTTCACTATCCCGTTTCCGGTCTCCTGTTATCCGGAGCCTCTCTAACCCTTTAACCACAACAACCTTTAATATAATAAACATTAATAAGCAATGACATGAATAGTAACTCCTCTAAATCCGGGATCCGTAACACTTCGCACAAGGAAGAACGTTATTGAAAATTGGGTCGCCACGTCAAAATGCAAGATGGCCGCCGCCATGTATGTCTGAACCTTGTGAGCGAAATATCTTGAAAAATAAGCGAAGTACCAACTTCTAATCTGGTGTGTGGGTGTATCTAGGCATAAGGAAGAACGCTATAGAAAATTGGGTCGCCATGTCAAAATCCAAGATGGCTGCCTCCATGTATGTCTGAACCTTGTGAGCGAAATATCATATCATAGAATGTTTTCTGCGTCTTCCACTTTGTCAACTCACATCACTTCCCCGACGGGGGACTGAGGCGTAACGCTTGTTTTCTTTCCTCTGCATGGGTTGAGATCCAAAGGTACCTTTTTCATGATCAATGGTACGTTCAGTTTTTTAATGTACATAAACTCAGCAGTGCTCTTAATTGTGCAAAATATTTCTTTGGGGGGGTGTATAGGCTTTACCGCTGCCTCAATCGCTCCAAAAAAACCTGGATTACCTCATTTGCTCTGCGTGGGCTGGAATCAAAATTGCCTTTCTTTCATGATACAAGACGCGTTGTTCGATCTTCAAATGTACACCAGAGGCCTTTAACCTATAAGTAGCCATGCAAATGGTGGACGTGAAGGAGCAGTGCTCCTACTTGAGACGGACAAAGTGATGGCGAAATATCTTGAATCCGGGATCGTGTAATCCGTAACACTTCGCACAAGGAAGAACGTTATTGAAAATTGGGTCGCCACGTCAAAATGCAAGATGGCCGCCGCCATGTATGTCTGAACCTTGTGAGCGAAATATCTTGAAAAATAAGCGAAGTACCAACTTCTAATCTGGTGTGTGGGTGTATCTAGGCATAAGGAAGAACTTTTTTCAAACCCTTGCACTTTTTTCAAATAATGCACCATTTCTTCCAGAAAATTGTTGAAATTAAAAAATCTTTTGGTATCCACATATATATTTCTTTGGTTTGCAGTGGACACATGGCACAAGACACAAACTCGTCCGAGAAGATGTTTAATGTATAATCAACTCGGGAACTCTGAAAGCCCGTTTATCGGGTTCGCATACATATAATCCAAGCCAAAAAGCATACGTCAGAACCAAAGCCACGCCTCTCAGGCGAGGCACGCTTTGGTGGTCATGTGACCGACAGGTGCAAGCAATTATAACCTCGGCGCCGCGGTTTGTCCGCCGGTTACGTCACCGGCTGGGGCAAGGAGATTATGTTGCTGGTCTCGAGCTTTGGGGGACCCATGGGTCGCTACACACGCCCCCCCAGAATCGACTTGGTCCAGGAAGGTCAACCTGAGGGGGGTCCGGATGACCCGACCGAAACGACCCCTGGCTGGTCGTGGGGAGGTGGGGGGGGGTCCGGTGTGGTGGCGGGTGGCCGGGCGGGGGGTGCAGTGGATGGGGGGCGGCCGTGCCGCGGTGGGAGAGCCAGCTGTGGCGGCTGGCCGACGTCCATGTGGGCCGCCTTGAGGCGGTCCACCGAAATCCGGTCTGCCCGGCCGCCGATGCTGACGACGAAGGACTTGTTATCATATGGTGGCCGGAGTGGCCCCCGGTGCGCGTCGTGGCGCACAAAGACGTACTCCGCCGTGCGGAGTGCTGGGGGGACGTAGGATTGGGGGTCGCCATGGCGGGACGTGGGCACCGGGGCGAAATGTTGGGCGGCCTCCTGGAAGTCCGTGCGCTGGCGCGCGGCGGACCAGGGGCTGGTGGCGTCGGGCACGAACTCGCCCGGGATGCGGAGGGCCTGGCCGTACACCAGCTCGGCGGTGGACGCCTGGAGGTCCTCCTTTGGAGCCGTGCGGAGGCCCAAAAGGACCCACGGGAGCCGGTCGGTCCAGCCGTCGTCCTGGAGGCCAGCCATGAGTGCGGCCTTCATGGAGCGGTGGAACCGCTCACACAACCCGTTGTCCTGGGGGTGGTAGGCCGTGGTGCGGTGCAGGGTAACGCCCAATGTGCGGGCGACCGCGCCCCACAGTTCGGACGTGAACTGTGCTCCGCGGTCCGACGAGATGTACGCCGGTGCGCCGAAACGCGCGACCCGGGTGGCGATGAACGCCTGGGCCACGTCGGCGGTGGTGGTGGAGGCGAGGGGCACGGCCTCCGGCCACCTGGTGGTCCTGTCCACCATGGTAAGCAGGTGGGTGAACCCCTGCGATGGGGGAAGGGGAACCACCAGGTCCACGTGGACGTGGTCGAAACGTCGCTCGGGCACGGTGAAAGGAGCCAGCGGGGCCTGGGTGTGACGGTGGACCTTGGCCCGCTGGCAGGGTGTGCAGGCATTGGCCCAGTCGCGGACGTCCCGTCGCAACCCATGCCAGACGAAACGTGCCGACACCAGCCTCTGGGACGCCTTCCGGCCCGGGTGAGAGAGACCGTGGAGCGAAGCAAAAATGCGACGCCGCCAGGTGACCGGCACAACGGGGCGAGGTCGGCCTTGGGAGACGTCACAAAGCAGGACCGTGTCCGCGAAGGGGACGTCAGCCAAGCGGAGGCCCGTGTCCACCACCCGGAGCACCTGCACCGTGCCGTCGGTGGCCTGGTCCATCGCCATCAGGGCGAAATCGACGCCGAGGTGGACGGCGTTGGCGCCGGCTCGAGAAAGGCAGTCGGCCACAGCGTTGTCCTTTCCGGCGACGTGCCGGATGTCTGTGGTGTATTCCGACACGGCGGAGAGGTGGCGCTGCTGGCGGGCCGACCACGGCTCCGTGACCTTGGCCATGGCGAAAATCAATGGCTTGTGGTCGACAAAGGCCGTGAATGGGCGGCCCTCCAGGAGGTGGCGAAAATGGCAGACTGCCAGGTACAGCCCGAGGAGCTCGCGGTCGAAAGTGCTGTACTTCAACTCGTTGGGCAGGAGTTGCCGGCTGAAGAACGCGAGTGGCTGCCAGGCCCCGTTTACCCATTGTTCATGAACCGCGCCCACGGCGTAGTCGGAGGCGTCCGTGGTGAGGGCGATGGGAGCATGGGGTACCGGGTGGGCCAGCAGCGTGGCGTTGGCGAGGGCCCGTTTCGCGCCGGTGAAAGCAGCGTCCATGTCCGTGGACCAGACGACGTTGCGCTTCGCCGGCTGGCCGTGGAGGGCGGTGTACAAGGGCCACATGAGTTGCGCAGCTCGGGGCACGAAGCGGTGATAAAAGTTCACCATCCCGAGGAACTCCTGCAGTGCCTTGACGGAGTGGGGGCGCGGGAAAGCGGCGATGGCCTCGACTTTGGCCGGTAGCGGCACGGCGCCGTTCCGGGTGATGCGGTGGCCCACAAAGTCGATCGTCGCCGTACCAAAGTGACATTTGGCCGGGTTGACGATCAAGCCGTGCTCGCTGAGGCGGCCGAACAGCGTCCGGAGGTGGAGGAGGTGCTCGGCTCTGGATGTGCTGGCGACGAGGATGTCGTCCAGGTAGGTAAAGAGGAACGGCAAGTCGCGCAGCACGCCGTCCATCAGGCGCTGGAACGCCTGTGCCGCGTTTTTGAGGCCGAAGGGCATCCGGAGGAATTCGAAGAGGCCGAAGGGTGTAATAACGGCCGTCTTCGGGATGTCGGCCGGGCGGACGGGCACCTCGTGGTACCCCCGAATCAGGTCCACTTTTGAAAAAATGGGTCCGCCCCGCCAACCGGGCGGAAAAATCCTGGATGTGCGGGACGGGGTACCTGTCGTGGGTAGTAGCGTCGTTGAGGCGGCGGTAGTCGCTGCATGGCCGCCATCCGCCTCCCGGCTTCGGGACGATGTGCAGCGGCGAGGCCCAGGCGCTGTCGGAGCGCCGCACGATGCCGAGGTGCTCCAGCGCGCGACGGCGAGTTTGGCTGGGTCGAGACGGCGAGCTCGGGCGTACACCGGCGGGCCTGAAGTGGGAATATGATGCTCGATGCCGTGACGCACCGCGACGGCCGAAAACGTCGGTCGCGTGAGGGCCGGGAACTCCGCGAGGAGACGCGCGAAGTCGTCTGCCAACGGGAGGACACAGGAAAGCTCAGTGGGCGCGGAACGGCTCAAGGCGCACGCCAGCGAGCTGAAAGTTTCGGCGTTGACGAGACGCCGGCGTTTAACGTCGACCAGCAGCCCATGGGCGCAAAGGAAATCGGCACCAAGCAAAGCCATGGGGACGTCCGCCGTCACGAACTCCCAGCGAAAGAGCTGGCTGCCGAAGCGGAGGGCGACGGTGCGTGGGCCGAAGGTGCGGATGGCGGAGCCGTTGGCCGCGATTAAGGAGGGGCCGCAAATGGCGGCCCGCCTGTCCTCCACCGAAGCGGGAATGACGCTCAGCTGAGCGCCGGTGTTGCAGAGAAAACGCCGCCCCGACGCTTGGTCCGCGATGAATAGCAGGCTTCCGGAACGGCCGGTGCTGGTAGTGAGCGCCGGCCCGACCGTTTCCCGACTTGCCGAACGTGCACGGGGGTCGACATGATCGGGCCCGCCGCCCGAACCTGGCATGGAAATAACACCAGGCCGGGTCTGGCGGGGGCTCCGGTCGACGCGTCGGGACCGGGCGACGCGGCGTCGCCGCTGCCAGTCGCGCCGGCCCGGCGGCCTCCGGGAAGGAAGCTGCGTCGCGGGCGTCGGGCGGGTGGGCGGGAAACTGCACCGCGGGCGCCGACTGGGCGGTGGGCGGGCTCCCGGCAGCCACCCCGACGAGCTGGCTCGCCGCTCCGACGAGCTGGCTTGCCGAATAGATCTTGTCGGCCTCCCTGGCGAGGTTGCGGGGGTTCGCGATGGTCGTGCTTGCCAGGGCGACCCGTACCTGGGCCGGGAGCTGGCGGAGAAAAAGCTCTCGGAAAAGGAAATCCGAGGGGTGCTCGCCGAGCAACGCGACCATGTAGTCCATACGTTTGGACGGGCGCGTATCGCCGAGCTCAGGAAGGTCGAGCAGGCGTCGTGCGCGTTCAGCCGGGGAGAGGGCGAAAGCGCCCAGAAGAAGTGCCTTGATGGCGTCGTACTTGCCTCAGCGGGCAGGCTCTGGAGGAGGCTCAGGCAGCGGGTGGCGGTCACGGAGCCGAGCGCGGCGACCACGTAATGGTATTTAGTGGTGTCCTCCGTAATGCCACGCAGGGCGAACTGGGAGTCCGCCTGAGTGAACCAGACGGCGGCATGTGCTTCCCAGAAAGTGGGCAATTTGAGGGACACTGCCATGTCCATCGCGTGTCGTAAACTCGGGGTCACCAGTGAAGGAGCAGTGCTCCTGCTTGAGATGGACGAAGTGACGGACAAGACACAAACTCGTCCGAGAAGATGTTTAATGTATAATCAACTCGGGAACTCTGAAAGCCCGTTTATCGGGTTCGCATACATATAATCCAAGCCAAAAAGCATACGTCAGAACCAAAGCCACGCCTCTCAGGCGAGGCACGCTTTGGTGGTCATGTGACCGACAGGTGCAAGCAATTATAACCTCGGCGCCGCGGTCTGTCCGCCGGTTACGTCACCGGCTGGGGCAAGGAGATTACGTTGCTGGTCTCGAGCTTTGGGGGACCCATGGGTCGCTACAGACGTATGATTTGTATTTTTTTCAGGTTACAATTGTGGGTGGGGCCAGGCCAGCTAAGCTCCGCCCCAGATGGGCAGACAGGTGGAAAATATACATATATGTGCATTCTACTCCATATATATATATATATATATATATATATATATATATATATATATATATATATATATATATATATATATATATACATATATATACATATATATATATATACATATATATATATATATATATATATATATATATATATACATATATATATATATATATATATATATACATATATATATATATATATATATATATATATATATATATATATATATATATATATATATATATATATATATATATATATATATATATATATATTGTTACGGTTTTTAGAACCTTCACTAGTAAATTTTAGTAAATGCATCCCTTATAAATGTTCCCCTGTAAATATCCCCATCAATTGGTTTGTTAAAGATCGCACCCTAGGTAGTCCATGTACAACACGTAGCGAACTATTGGACCTCTCCGTAGTTATTTCATTATTATGTGTTTCAGTTAAGGATCTGTTCCCAGTAGTTGAATCTGTGTTGCATTAATCAAATAAGGTGGGGCCCTTTCAATTTCTCCAAATCGCCTCACCCACGCTTCAAAGTAACAGTCGGGCAGCGTTCGCTGCCCCTTGTCTTGGTTAATTTTGATTGTCCCAAGCCGCCATTAGCCATGCGGTCAAGCCGAGGAAAAAGGGGGGCAGAGCCGCCAGATCACGGGTGTGGCACGCCGACGCACCACCCGAGGCGGGGTCAGCGAGCCCCTACCGACCAACCAGGGCTGGCGAGGTACCATCGCGGGCGTGGCTCTATGAAGCGCGCATTGATTCGAACACGAGCAATAAAAGCGGCTGCAAGGGACTGCTTCGAGGTCGGGTGAGAAGGTACCAGTTGAGTGAGAGGGTTCAAGAGCTGCGAGAGAGAGACGCGTGAGAAGGTACCGGCGAGAGGGGAAGGACCTGGAGTGCGCGACGAACTGGCATCTTGTTCAAGGGAGAGAGCGTTGACACGAGCCATTTGTTATAGACGGAGCATCCCAATCCCATCGCTATATGCAACGTCCACTCGCGGTGAACGATGCGCGCTCGCTGTCTGCCAGGGTTTTCCCGCCACTACGCGAGTCGACTCCTGGAGCCGGACCTCAACGCCTTCCGTCTGCCTGGGCCTTCTCGTCCCTTCTTCCAGTCATTCCTGCCTGCTATTCCCTTTCGTGTAAGTCTGTTTGTCTGTCCTGTTTGTTTGTCCTGGGGTAATATAAGACTGCTTAAGGCTGTCCTGTGTCTTCTTCTTCTTCTGTATATTACTTTCGTTTCTTCTTTCGTTCTTTGGCTTTGTACATAATTAATAAATGTCTGGTATTCCTTACTTTGGGTTTCTTCTTTCCCCCGATCGCTTTAGTCCCTTCTTTCGATTGAGTACCTGTGGCACGATTCGGCCAACCGCAATAGTCGGGTTTAGTCCTTTGTTAACGGCTCGAATCGCGGATTGCTAAACCGCTCGGCAAATACCATCTTGTCCATGGTTCGAGAGGTACTTGTCTCCCTGTCTTGCGGAGGGATTGGTAAAGGTATTTGGGAGAACACCTTGACCAATAACTCTGACCAATTTCACCCCTCAAAAGAGCGTTATAAGTACCAGGACCAGAGATGGCCAGCTTAACATGCCAAGGGGATTAACCCCCCCTTGCTAAGGGGAGTGCCGTCTCTGAGATCCGTAACAATATATATATATTGTTGCGAATATGGAATTTGGCCTCCATATCCGCTTGTAAATATTCCCCTATTTTCTCCAATACTCCCCAACTTTCCCCAATCCCCCATTCCCTAGTCCCATTGCATGTAAATAACAATCAGTAGAGCCGACCTTCCCCTTATTCCCCCATTAAATGTCGTGCCCAGGTCCACCGCACCACACGTAGACAACTTTCGGACATCTTCCTAGTTATTCTTAGTCTATGTCAGTTAAGGCCTCGTCTCCATTAATTATGACTCTTCGTTGCACCAGAATGTGATTATATGGCATCAGTAGTGAGTTTAGGACCTTTCCCATACCTCCTTCCATCTTCTTCCCCAACAATTACAACAACAACAGAGGAGATGGCGGCGGCGCGGGGGAGGATGCGTCCTCACACCGGCTCGATTAGCGCCATTGACCACGCGCTCCACGGGGTTACCACGGAGGGGCTGGCTGTCAGCTCCTCCTCAAGGGCGGAGCCTGGTAACCCCCCGCACCCAATCAGAAGGGCGGACCGATTCCATCTGGGGCGGCGCTAGCGAGCCGAGGGCGTGTCACTCCGCGCCGGATATACGCGGCCACGTAGCGGACGTGACGTCAGATGCGCCCCCAGCTGGAGAAAGAAGGACCTGCGAGCGCTGAAACAGATGCGCCTGAGTTTGGAGAGGCCTGAGAAAGACCCGCCTGAGAAAGAACGTCACCTCTGAGCGCTGCGACGAGACCTCCCCGCATCTCTGGACCGAACCGTGTTGATCCTGCCCCGAGCCCAGGTGCACCTGGAGCCATCGCTACCTTGCCTTTCCTAGCCATCAATCCCCGTGTGAGTCAGCTTTGTCCCGTTTATCTGTCGTCTGTTGGGAATAATATAAGATTGTGTCTAAGTGCTTGTCTTTCTATGTTGTACCTCTCGTCCCTGTAATCTGACCTTCCGTAACGAATATAATCTCCTCCGGAGGTCTTGAGAACCGTATCCCTGGTGTCGTCATTTTATAACCCAGCCGGGTGTCTTCTTTTTCTTATTGAGCCAGCGTAACGCGACTTCGTCAACGTCGAGTATAGTCGGGTAATTTGTGCGGACACGACGGCCATTCCGCTCGGCCCACTTTAACATCAAAGTCGTGTCTGTAACAATTGGTTGTCAGGAGTTGGATTCGAACCTGGGACTAAATTTATTTAGCCCAAATTTTGGACACCAATTGTGTTAGTACGGTAACAATTGGTGTCGAGGAGTGAGATTCGGACCCGGGACTAAATTAGTTAGGCCCAAATTTTGGGAGGGAAAATCGGTTCGGAGCGCGTACTGCGCTCGACAAAATCGAGCCGGAGCGCGGTCCCGCGGTTACTGCGCTCGCCGAAATTATAACGAAAAAAAAAAAAATTTGGATTTGTTTTACGAAACTCGAATTTTGCAAGTCGCGCTATGGCGGATCAAGACGGCTGGGGTCCGGTAGCGGAGAGTGAAGCAGGGTCGGTCCAGGACCAAATTGAGGGACATGAGGGACATGAGGAGAGCGAAACAGCGAGGGTAGCAGGCACGCAAAATGGCGCCTCGCAAGAGCGCGCGGTAGCCGAGCCCGCTGTATCAACGGGCTTTAACATGCAGCCGATTGACATACAGGCCCTCATTGCGCAGCTACAGGCAGCTGTACAGATGAGTATGGGGAGCCAAATTGAGCGATTGGGTGAGCGATTGGAGGGCCAAATGGGGGTAATGGGGAACCGGATGGATGCTCAGAGTGAGCAAATGAGGGTTGATAGTGGGCGATTAGAGGGCCAAATGAGGGGTACCGGTGAGGGATTAGAAAAGAAATTTGAGGGGTTAGACAACGGGATAAAAGAGGTGAAACATGGGTTAACGGGGGTAGAAAATAGAATGGCTGCCCAGGAGAATCAGATAGAGGGAGTGAAAAATGGGTTAGAGGGGTTAGAAAACAGTATGGAAGGCAAATTGAGGGACATGAGGGACCAAGCGGAAAGGGAAGTTAAACAAATGGAGCAGCAGATCGAGGGGGTCAGAATGGGGGTAGAAACCAAACTGGATGCTCACAGGGAGGAAATGGAGCAGATGAGGGTGGCATCTGGGCAGGAGATGCAAGTGATGGGAGAGGAGATCAGGAGAGGAGTGAGTGAGGAGGTCGGAGGAGTGCGCGAGGAGGTGAGGCACTGTGAGGAGCACATGGAGAAGGAGGTGAGAAAGGGGACTGTAAAATTGCAAGGGGGCATAGAGGACCTGACGCAGGAGGTGGAGCAGCTGACGGTGGGACAAACGGAGTTAGTGGAGCAGGTTCAAAGGAACACTGCGGTATTAGGAGGTTTAAAGGCGACACAGAAAGAACTAAAAGATGACTTGGTAGCGACGAAGAGGGAATGTCAGATGGTACGTGAGGGACTGACAACGAGGTTGGACGAGGTGATAGAGGTTATGGAGACGAAGGACCGGCAGGTGAGGACGCACATGGAAACGGTCAAGGTAGCCTTGGAGGACGAGCTTGAGGAGACGTACCGGGGAATAAAAGAGGTGAGGCACAAATTAGAAGAAGTGGAAGAAGGGGTGAGCGAAATTAAGAAGCGACGGAGAGGGGATAACAAAGAGATAAAAGAGGAGATAAAAGAATTGGTCCAAAGTCTGTGTTTGGATCGTGATGATGTGCTCGTTAACCGGATGAGGGATTCGCAGGTGATGGAGGAGAAGCGAAGAGAAAGAGGACCCGGTGTAAGTGGTGACCAATATGGTCGTGCGTATGATGCGCCAGGTGATTTAATAAGCTTGGGGGTCGAGATAGACCCGGGTGTTCGTGAGAGGCCACTGGTGAAGTGTGCGACAGGTCTGGTGTGCGAAAAAGGAGGTGTGCGAGAAAGTCCGACTCTGGGGTGTGTGAGGAAAAAGTGCACGCCAAGGAGTGAGGGTGCTGGCGAGAGTGAGTCGGTCGTAGCGAGTGTGCGAGGGAGCACATGGAAGCGCGGTGTGGTGAGTGTTACAGAGGGTGTAACGGGAGAGTGTGCGCGAGAAAGGTGTGTGACGGACAGGTGCATGAGGAAAGAGTGCGCTGTCAAGAGTAAGGGTGAGTGCGCTGTCAAGAATGGAGGTGAGAGTAGTGAGAGTGACAAGGAGAGTGAGTTGGTTGTGACAGGTGAGCGAGGATGTACACCTGGGATGGAAGGATGCACACCTGGAATGGTAGAGCGTGAGTGGGAATGCACGCTGGAATTAGTGGTGAGGCACGTGGTTGGGTGTGCGAATGAGGGCACACCTGTGATTGTCACAGAGGAGGTGACAGAGGAGGGGGTGCGAAGAGGTGTGTTGGTGAGGTGTGCTACCAACGAATGTGTGCCAAAGTGTTCGGTGGTCAGGTGTGTGACCAAGGCTGTGAGTGGAATGGGTGTACCTGGGTGTGTAAGGAAAGGTACGAGGAGCATGGGCACGGCTGGATGTGTGAGCAAGGAACGGGCTGCGGGGTGTAAGCGTCCAGGTGAAGCATCGACGTTACACAGGTTAAAGGTTAGGTCGACTTTTAGCCGAAGCGGGCCCTCGGTGCGTGCCGGGCTTCGCGTGCCGCGAGAACCAGCGGAGATCCGAGCCACGGCGGGTTCGAAAGGACCGCCGTGCGCGATCCACGCTGGGCCTCGCGTGGAGCGGCCGCGTCCGGGCTCCACTAGGCGGAGCGGGCAGCCCGATAGGAAGGGTCGTCATGGCGACCACTTTCTATTGAGACGTGCCGGCAGGTCGAGATCGGGACATTGGATGGCTTCACGCCGAGGTGGTGCATGGGATCTCGGCCCGGGTAAGCCTCCGTCCCTGCCCCGAATGCGGGACGTATCCAGCCGCGGACACAAAAGAACCCGCATTCATTGCTCGACTGTACGAAGCCGGGCTGTAGATGTGAATTGGCGCACCGAGAGGATGTAATAAGTAGACGGGTGATGGTGATAGTGATAGTAGTGATTTGATACAAAATTTAGAAAAGTGAATAGAATTGGCAGTAAATAGAAAATTTTTGAATTGTTGGATTTCGACGAGCGAAATTGGTAGTGAGAGACCCCCGATGTGGTGGGATGGCAAATCCACCATCCCTCACAGAAAGCGGGGGCAAAGGAGCAATAGATTATGGGGTGTATGGCAGTGAAAACTAGCCCGGGTGGGTTAGGTTATATGGATAGGGCCCTAGAAGATGACATTAGGTAACGTTAAGTTTAGTTAGTGACTGATACCTGTAGTAGGGACGCAGGTAGATTAGTGTGGATGATAATGACGAGGGAGCGCAATAGTTTAAAGGGACGACTGGGAAGCGCAAGTTTCAGAAGGGAGTAGTTAGCTGAGATGATGCCGTGTTTGTGAGAATTGAACAGGTGTGATTGCACAGGTGTGCAACTGGACAGGTGTGTGGAGCAGTGTGTGAGTAATGAGTGTTGTGGATCAGCGCGAATGCGCTTGGGGAGAGAAGGGTGCAGGTGGCACCAGGTGTGAGAGCACAGGTGTGCAGGTACAGGTGTGTGGAGAGAGTGGGAGTAAGTGGTACGGAGTGGTGTGCATGGTGCGAAGGTGTGAATGGGGGAAGAGTGGACCCCCATCACGGATACCCGGGGCGGGTAGTGTAAGTGTTAGGTAGAGGGTACAGGTAAATTGTGGTTGGATATTGGCATCTGTGGTGCGGTTGCAGAATAGTGTTGTGGAAATGGCTGGGCGTGTAGCCTGTTAGTGTGTGTAGTTGGTTGAGCACTCCACCACTGTGAGGATGTCGGCCAGGTGAGGCCGCAGGTGGGCTCTGGGAGCCGGTAGAGTTGTGGATGGGGCCCGAGGATCCGGAGGACGGACCCGGGTAGCCCAGTGCCAGAGAGGGCACCGAGTGGGGAGAGTGCCAGAGGGCCTTCCCCAGGTAGTTAGGTTAGGGCAAGGAGCAGGTAAGCTCGGAGGCAACTGCAGTGGTGGAGGTGTGCAGGTGGGTAGACCCACTGGGAGAGGTACACGCCGCAGCCCAGAAATTGTACGAGGGCACCGGGAGATGAATCGGGGGGAGTGAGACCCCAAATTGAAAAGCACCACAGTTTGGCCAATGGGAATTGGTTTTTAGAACCCATAGTGTAAGAGGGCCAATGGTTTGGCCGGAGAAAGACCCCGGGTAGTGTAAAGTTGTTAAAGTCATTTAGGAAATAGTTAGGATTGATGAACCTGTCGCACCATACGCAGCCACTTACCTGTGGGGATGATGATGACTCCACACCTGTGTTTGCTTTGTTTTGTGCAGAAGTAAGAATTGCTGTGAGGATGTGTGAGACGCATCACGACGTGGATGAGACATTGGGGTGATTCCATCTCTCCCTCCCTAGGAGGGACTGATGATGAATTGGTAATGGCAAATTTTGATGTTGAGTTGAAAATGGCAAATTTTGATGAGAGTTGAAAATGGCAAATTTGATTGGTTAGGAGGGAGAGAAGACGAATTTGGTTTATGGGAGGAACGGGGAAGACAGTAGGGATGTTTGTTGATTTGTAAAGTAGATGTTTATGGGTAGTGTTGTGTTTTGTGGATACAGTAAGGGGTAAGGGAGGGGCCATGTAGGTTACCTGGTGGGGGGGGGGGGGGGCGTACGATAGGAACGTACCTGTCTCACCTGGTTCCCATGTGCCCCCAGTGTGCATCACCTTACATTGCGTGCACTTTTGCGCCCTTACCACCTTACTCACTTGTCTGCTTCTTTTGTCTCCCACCTCCGAGGATCTGGCTTTGGGGTAGAGAGAGAGGAGAGAGAGGTGCTGGCTGCGCAGTTGTGGGCCTGCACTTTCGCTGTTTGCTGCCGGGATCGATACACCATATGGACCGCAATGTTTGTGGCCACCCACAATGGACCGCAGTTCGTTTGCGGCCAAGCACCACCCGGGGATGGACCTATGGGTCAACGTGGCACCTATGCCATACAGGTGAACCACTTTTAGTTAACACCAAGTGCACCACAAGAAGAGCAAGAGACACCTGCAGGGTTAGGGGTTGTCGAATTTATTTTTATTCCAATGAACAATGGTGACTGCACCGATTGGTGGTGGGGTGGTGCTTTTGATGCTGGGAAAGGGTGCTCTGCACGTTATTAAAGGCCGTCGGCCACAGAGCACTCGTGGGTTGGTGTATCGATGCTGGCAAGCGCGCTCTCTCTATGCATAACATCTGCATGTGTTCCTCCAAAAACAGGTCCTGGATCGTAGTGTAGATATCAGCGTAATCTTGTAAATAATGCTCCCTACCGGCTGTATGTTTAGTTTGAGAATTCTTTCCGGATTCGGTTATCCTGTGGGTGTGTTTCTGTGAGGAGAAGGGTGCAACGTCGCAGGGGGACATATTTACTCATTCGTGAATATCTGTAAAACTGTCGCACTCAGGGTAGAGTTAATAGTAGAGGGAACTACATTGCGTGCCACACTAAAGTAGGTAAAAATTTATCGGGTCGGGACGCCCCGAGGGTAGAGAAGGGTGCAATGTTGCGAATATGGAATTTGGCCTCCATATCCGCTTGTAAATATTCCCCTATTTTCTCCAATACTCCCCAACTTTCCCCAATCCCCCATTCCCTAGTCCCATTGCATGTAAATAACAATCAGTAGAGCCGACCTTCCCCTTATTCCCCCATTAAATGTCGTGCCCAGGTCCACCGCACCACACGTAGACAACTTTCGGACATCTTCCTAGTTATTCTTAGTCTATGTCAGTTAAGGCCTCGTCTCCATTAATTATGACTCTTCGTTGCACCAGAATGTGATTATATGGCATCAGTAGTGAGTTTAGGACCTTTCCCATACCTCCTTCCATCTTCTTCCCCAACAATTACAACAACAACAGAGGAGATGGCGGCGGCGCGGGGGAGGATGCGTCCTCACACCGGCTCGATTAGCGCCATTGACCACGCGCTCCACGGGGTTACCACGGAGGGGCTGGCTGTCAGCTCCTCCTCAAGGGCGGAGCCTGGTAACCCCCCGCACCCAATCAGAAGGGCGGACCGATTCCATCTGGGGCGGCGCTAGCGAGCCGAGGGCGTGTCACTCCCCGCCGGATATACGCGGCCACGTAGCGGACGTGACGTCAGATGCGCCCCCAGCTGGAGAAAGAAGGACCTGCGAGCGCTGAAACAGATGCGCCTGAGTTTGGAGAGGCCTGAGAAAGACCCGCCTGAGAAAGAACGTCACCTCTGAGCGCTGCGACGAGACCTCCCCGCATCTCTGGACCGAACCGTGTTGATCCTGCCCCGAGCCCAGGTGCACCTGGAGCCATCGCTACCTTGCCTTTCCTAGCCATCAATCCCCGTGTGAGTCAGCTTTGTCCCGTTTATCTGTCGTCTGTTGGGAATAATATAAGATTGTGTCTAAGTGCTTGTCTTTCTATGTTGTACCTCTCGTCCCTGTAATCTGACCTTCCGTAACGAATATAATCTCCTCCGGAGGTCTTGAGAACCGTATCCCTGGTGTCGTCATTTTATAACCCAGCCGGGTGTCTTCTTTTTCTTATTGAGCCAGCGTAACGCGACTTCGTCAACGTCGAGTATAGTCGGGTAATTTGTGCGGACACGACGGCCATTCCGCTCGGCCCACTTTAACATCAAAGTCGTGTCTGTAACAATATATTGTTACGGGTCGCGGACAAGATGTTACTTTGGGCCGAGCGGATGGTCAACCGCGACCGTTACAGGATCCCCGATTAGCCCGACTCCCCCAACGTTGACCAAATCGCGCCACAGGTATTCAATTTGGAAACCTCTAAAGCGACCGAAAGAGAAGGAAGAGAGGAGGAAGACAGAGTACAGAGGAAGAACAGATTTATTATACACACATAAGCAAAAAGGAGCAATCAAGTTATTTACAAGCGATGGATGGAATAAGCAGGTGACACAGGGAAATCATTAGCTTATACTATGCAGTTTACTTATAAACCCCAGGACAACATTCAAGACAGACGACGTTCACACTTACACGGGGGAAATTGCAGGCAGGTATGGCTTGAGGATGGATGGTTGTTTTTGGGAGGCAATGGAGGGTCCAGCGTGGATTGCTGCCTGGCGCGCCCTTTTCGTGGCCTGCGTCCCCTTAGCTGCCCCCTTAGCTGCAGCGCAGCTGGTTGCACGATGGCTCGCAGGCTTGGTCACACCTGCTCGTTCAGGCGTCTTCCTTCTCCCAAGCAACAATGAGCGACAGCAAGCAAGAGGACGGGGTAAGAGCAAGAGGACGGGGTCAGAGCAAGAGGACGGAGTGCGTCCCGCGGCGGTTTATATTGGTTTCTCACCGAACCTTCGCGCACTTTCTCGGGGGGTTCCCGCTCCGCCCTCTCTTAGCCAAACCCCTTGTTCTGGGTTGGATGAGTGGGGCCGACTTACTCCTCCCCCCTATGACGAGGGGGGCGACCCGTCTTCTCTAGCCACTCTCCTTGTTCGTAATGGCCGCAAATGTCGAAAACCGGTCAGCAGCTGCAGGTAATGCGCCGTCACGTTGCACAGCAGTTCAGTACTGCAATAAACGGTTGCTGTCAAAGCTCAAGTGGGGGAATCCCTGGCACTTGAGCTGCCATGGATCATCGGAGGGGCCTACGCTTATTTCGTTTGATGCAATGCAGAGTCAATCTAGTGGGAAACACATATTTAGCCTACATAGAATAAGGAAATAAGCTATTTAAAAAAGATATATCGTGGCCTGTCTGTAGGTTCATGGAATTAACTAGGGGGACGTCTTTCAATCTGATTTACTCTACGAGGGCCAGTTAAAACACAACAACCCAGTTCACACATTCTTTACACTTTCCAAATTCGTTACACTGCACCCTCCTTTCTTCAGGGCCGTTCCCGGGCCTACAACTTTAATTTAGTGTGACACGTAGGTGTAGTTCCCTCTACTTTTAACCTGACCCTGAGTGTGACGATTTTAAAACACAAATAAGTATGTCCCCCTATTGCATTGCACCCTGTCTAACAGACTCAAGCCCACAGCTAACCGAATTACGGAATTGTTCTCAAACTATACATTTACGGTGGGGAGCATTATTTACAGTGACGTTATTTCTTATTTACAACGCAACCCAGGACCTGTGTTTTTTTTTCTTTTTAGGGAACAAGAAAAAGAAATTCCTGTTGGGAGGGAGGAGACAGCACGCATTGCATCGATGCACCAGTACCAATACCACCAAAGCACCCAAAAGCACCAAAAGCACCACAAAGCACCAAAAGCACCACTCGGTGCACAGTCACCACTGTTCATAATAATAATAATAATTCATTTATTTTGTATAGCGCTTTTCCAGAAGCCCAAAGGCGCTTTAAACACAACAAAACAACTGGTGGTGGTCTTCTCTTTTTCTGCTGGGCCGATGTTCTTCCCGACGTCTTCTGGCTTCATGCGGCCTACTTGGAAATAATAAAAAGCACAACTTGTGTTCATTTTTATTTAGGGCCTCAGGGGCCAACTAAGGGTGGTCCACCTGTTTGGCATAGGTGCCACCTTACCGAGGTCCGCAAGCAAGATTCCCTGGCCACTATGGCCGGTCTCCAACAGAGGTGCCCTGCCCCAGAACCTGGGGTCCATCAAGTGGTACTTGGCCGCAGAACAGCGGTCCATAAAGTGGTACATCAACGCAATGCATGCTGGTTCTGAGAATCTCGTGCGTACAATGGCCACCTCACGCACGCTCCCCTCGGCGCCCAATGGCGCACAGGTCCTCAAGTGGGAGACAAAAGGGGGGAAGACAAATGAGCGAGGGGTAAGGTCACAAGGGTACACGTCAATAAAGGCAATGCAGGGTGAAGTGCGTACGGAGAGCGAAGTGAGAAAAACTCGTCCCTACCGTACGTCACCCCCCCTGTCACCTACACTACCCTTCTCGGCTTGCCCTTACCCCATATTTACAACAATCTACACCTTTACAAATTCGTCACTACGTCTTGTCTTCCCCATCTTTCCCTTCTACACCAAATTCGTCTCCAATCCCCCTATCCAAAATTTGCCATCACCAATTCATCATCAATCCTCATAAGGAGGGAGAGATGGAATTACGCACAATGTCACACCCACGTCATGATGCGTCTCACTATCCAAAACATTTGCATTAATGAAAAATAATAAAACATGGCATGGTGTGGAGTTACTTCATCTCAGGTGAGTGGATGCAGATGGTGCGAGGAGATCCTTCATCCTAACTACTCTCTAAATGACTTTAACACTCTTTACTCTACCCAGGGTCTTTCCCTGCCAATCCATTGGCCAACTTACTCTATGGGTTCTAAAAACCAATTCCCATTGACCAAACTGTGGTGCTGCTCAATTTGGGGTCTCACTCCCCCGATTCATCTCCCGGTGCCCTTGCACAATTTCTGGGCTGCGACGTGTAGCTCTCCCAGCAGGTCTACCCACCTGCACACCTTCACCACTGCAGTTGCCACCCGAGCTTACCTAGCTCCTCACCCTAACCTATCTAACTGGGGAAGGCCCCTCCTGGCTCTGTCACCCCTTGGTGCCCTCTGGCACTGGGCTACCCGGGTCCGTCCTCCGGATCCTCAGGCCCCATCCACAACTACCGGCTCCCAGAGCCCACCTGCGGCCTCACCTGGCCGACATCCTCACAGTGGTGCAGTGCCCAAACCAACTACACACACTAACAGGCTACACGCCCAGCCATTTCCACAACACTAATGCACCCATACAATCACCATTCTTCCACCCGCACCACAGATGCCAATATCCAACCACAATTTACCTATACCCTCTACCTAACACTTACACTACCCGCCCCGGGTATTCGTGATGGGGGTCCATCCTTCCCCCATTCACACCTCCGCACCATCCACTCCACTCCGTTGTTTCCACCATACTCACTCCACGACCATCCATTCCAAGACTCCATATACTCCACACTCCATGTATTCCACACACCTGTTGGTGCACACCTGTGCACTCACACCTGGTGCCACCTGCACACTCCGCCTCTTCCTGGACCAGTTGGTCAACACAACACACCTCACCATCACCATTGCTCAAACAATGCTCCATCCACCTGTCCAGTTGCACACCTGTGCAATCACACCTGTTCAATCACACCTGTTCAATCCTCAACCACACGGCATCATCTCATCTACCTGTTACCCTGCTAACTTAGTGCTCCCCGTCTTCCCTTTAAACTAAGCACATACCACGTCATTATCATCCACACTAATCTACCTGCGTCCCCACTACAGGTATCCTTGTCACTAACTAATCTTAACGTTACCTAATGTCATCTTCTAGGGCCCTACACACAATACTCTAACCCACCCGGGCTAGTTTTCACTGCCATAAACCCCATAAAACTAGTGCTCCTTTGCCCCCCACTGTGAGGGATGACAGACTTGCCATCCCACCACATGGGGCATCTTCCACTACCAATTTTGCTCACCAAATTTCAGCTAATCAAAAATTTTCCATTCATCTGCCAATTCTATTCACCTTTCTAAATTTTGGATCAAAACCACTATCACTATTATCATCATCACCACAGTCCGTTATATCCTAGCCTCGGTGCGTCATGACATCATTAAACTCGGCTTCGTAAAGCCGAGCAATGAATGCGGGTGGTTTGGTCGCCTGCAGGTTGAATCCGTCCGGCTTTCGGTTCAAGGGAGGTGGTTTGGTTGGGCCGAGGTTCCACGCACCATCTCGGCGCGGCACCTTGCGATCCCGGGCCCGATGGCTCAATCTCCCTCGGTGGGAACCCCGTCCCCGCGAGGGGGCACCGTTCCGCTTCCTCCCACTCGCCCTTGAACCGGACCGGTCGCCTGGCCCGACAAGGCCCGGACTCGACCGTGCGGGGCGGGGTCAAGCCCGAATCGGCAACGACGCTTCGAAGAGAAGCGACGCAGCATCGATCCGCGCCGGGCCTCGCACCCAACAAAGCACACCGCGCCCCGAGTGCTCGCATCGGCTATCCGTCGCCCTAACCGCTAACCTGGTTACCGTCGATGCTTCACCTGCATGCTCACACGCATACGCTACCCCTTTCACCCTCACCAAACCCGGCGTTCCAACGCCGTCCGTACATTCCACCAACGTACTCCCTGTTACACACCACACCTCTCGCGCACACTCTCGCGCACACCTCGGTCCACACCTCTCCTCCGTTATGTCCTCCGTAACACTCACCATGGGCGTGCACTCTGCATCCACCCACTAACGCGCTCACATGGGCTCTCCCACACTCGCGCTACTACCAATTCAGGTGTGCTTTCTCGCACACGTTCCACCACCACCTTACTCTCCGTGTCACACTCACCCTCGCACGTACACTCCATATTGCTCTCACTCCCTGTGTCACACTCCGTACACACCGACGTGCATTCTCGCTCGCACTCGGTTTCACTCTCACACTTTATAACACACCCACTCGCCGACGCACACTTTTTTTTCACACGCGTGCCATTTTTACTCACACGGGACCCTTCACCAACGCCCGGATGCCTCCTCGATCCCAAGCGCGCGAAAATCTTTTGTCGCCAAACATCCTCTTACAAAATCTCCCCGCACAATACACAGCACGTCTCACCTTCGGGGTTCTTCTTCCTCCCTGCACCAAAACCTGCAAACTTCCATTCGGGTTAAGCACAGCATCGTGATGTGAGCAGGGACTTTGCACATTTTCCATTTCTCCCTGCAATTCCCGGGCTACCTCCGTCATCTCTTCAATTTTAATTCCCAGCACTGCTTTGTCTTTATTCACCTCGACGACCGCTGGCTTTAATAAAACACCCTCCTCTACCTCAGCGGTCGCCAGCTTTTCCAAACCCCATGTCGCGATTTCTACCCCCGTCATTGTACCCGCGCTTTTCTCAACTTCGTTCAACCAGCGCTTTTCGACCCGCGTTACCTCCTCGTGCACCCCTGGGACCCTTTCGCCCAACTTGCGGTCTCTGTCCCTCTGCTCGCTTTTCTCCCTATCGGCCCTCATTCCGTTCGTTATTTCTTCAATTTGGTTTCCCAATCGCTCACTGTTAGCCCTCCTTTCGTCCCTTATTTGCTCACTATTCTTGTCCAAAAGGGCCTTCATTTCAGCCATAATTAATTGCATGTCTTCCACCGTTGGTACAAAGAGTGCGGCTCTATTTGGTGCCGCTGTAACCACGTGCGCGAGGACGCCATTTTGTGCGTCTGATACTCCCTCAACCACCTCCTTATTTCTCTCCTCCATTTCTCCCCTCTGATCCTGGGTTACCCCTAACCCGTCTATCTCCCCCACCGACATCCGATCGCCTTGATTGTCCATGGCGCGATCTCAAAATTCGGGTTTTATAAAACAACAAAATTTCGGCAGCTCGTAATTTTGACCAAAATTTTTTTCTACACGTTTTTAAAATTTGGTTCGGGCCTCGTATCCCACTCCTAGACACCAATTGTTACGGGTCGCGGACAAGATGTTACTTTGGGCCGAGCGGATGGTCAACCGCGACCGTTACAGGATCCCCGATTAGCCTGACTCCCCCAACGTTGACCAAATCGCGCCACAGGTATTCAATTTGGAAACCTCTAAAGCGACCGAAAGAGAAGGAAGAGAGGAGGAAGACAGAGTACAGAGGAAGAACAGATTTATTATACACACACAAGCAAAAAGGAGCAATCAAGTTATTTACAAGCGATGGATGGAAGAAGCAGGTGACACAGGGAAATCATTAGCTTATACTATGCAGTTTACTTATAAACCCCAGGACAACATTCAAGACAGACGACGTTCACACTTACACGGGGGAAATTGCAGGCAGGTATGGCTTGAGGATGGATGGTTGTTTTTGGGAGGCAATGGAGGGTCCAGCGTGGATTGCTGCCTGGCGCGCCCTTTTCGTGGCCTGCGTCCCCTTAGCTGCCCCCTTAGCTGCAGCGCAGCTGGTCGCACGATGGCTCGCAGGCTCGGTCACACCTGCTCGTTCAGGCGTCTTCCTTCTCCCCAGCAACAACGAGCGACAGCAAGCAAGAGGACGGGGTAAGAGCAAGAGGACGGGGTCAGAGCAAGAGGACGGAGTGCGTCCCGCGGCGGTTTATATTGGTTTCTCACCGAACCTTCGCACACTTTCTCGGGGGTTCCCGCTCCGCCCTCTCTTAGCCAAACCCCTTGTTCTGGGTTGGATGAGCGGGGCCGACTTACTCCTCCCCCCTATGACGAGGGGGGCGACCCGTCTTCTCTAGCCACTCCCCTTGTTCGTAATGGCCGCAAATGTCGAAAACCGGTCAGCAGCTGCAGGTAATGCGCCGTCACGTTGCACAGCAGTTCAGTACTGCAATAAACGGTTGCTGTCAAAGCTCAAGTGGGGGAATCCCTGGCACTTGAGCTGCCATGGAGCATCGGAGGGGCCTACACTTATTTCGTTTGATGCAATGCAGAGTCAATCTAGTGGGAAACACATATTTAGCCTACATAGAATAAGGAAATAAGCTATTTAAAATAGATATATCGTAGCCTGTCTGTAGGTTCATGGAATTAACTAGGGGGACGTCTTTCGATCTTATTTACTCTACGAGGGCCAGTTAAAACACAGCAACCCAGTTCTCACATTCTTTACCCTTTCCAAATTCGTTACAATATATATATATATATATATATATATATTGTTGCAGACGCGGTTTTAGATGTTATTTTACCGAGCGGTTGGTATTACCGCGTCCGAACAGTTACTCCCCGATTAGAACCCGATTCCACCCGACGTTGACCAGATCGCACCACAGATATTCAATCGGGAAACCTCTAAAGCGACCGAAAGAGAATGAAAAGAGAAGAAGACAGAGTACGGAGGAAGAACAGATTTATTATACACACACAAGCAATGGATGGAAGAAGCAGTCACACAGCGAATCGTTAACTTACACTATTCATTTTACTTAACCCCAAGACAACGAGTAGGACAGACGACGTTCACACTTACTCGGGGGATATTGCAGGCAGGTAGGGCTTGAGGTGGATTGCTGGAGAGGGAGGAGGGTCGGAGGCAGCAGCTCTCAATTCCTCGCGGTTGTTGGCGGGAAAACCCTTCGTCGCGTATCCGCTGCCGATGCTTTAGACGTCACGCGCTGGCTCGGGCACACCTGCTCCTCTCCTTCTGGTGGAGCCGTCTCCCTCCCTTTCAGCGCGTCTCTCCAAAGCTGGTTTCCTTTCCGAGTACCTCTCCTCTTTGGCTTGGAGCGTTTCGCATCTCACCGCTCCTCTTGGTGCCGCCTCTTCGCTCCTCTCCCAGGTCATCTGGTGAAGCAGTCCCTTACAGTCGCTTTTATAACTCGGGGCGGAATCAAGCCGCCGGCTGCGAGGGCACGCCTACCGGGTCGCTCACCGCGGTGCTGATTGGCCATGCGACCCTCTGGCTCACTCCTCCCCTCTATGACGAGGTGGAGACACGTCTTTCTTCTCCGAGATTAGCACATGGGCAATGGCGGCTTGCGGGATTGAACACAACTCGCACCCTTTTGAAAGGAACTTTGGAGAGCGGAGATGTTTGGGGAAATTGCAAGGGCCTATGCTTATTTTGTTTGATACAATGCAAAGTCAATCTAGTGGGAAACACATATTTAGCCTACATAGAATAAGGAAATACACTATTTAAAAAGATATATCGTGACCTGCGTGTAAGTTTCATGGAATTAACTAGGAGGACGGCTGCGACCATTATTTACATTAACAGGGTGTTACACATAACAAAACCATACTTTTTTACATTCGTTACACTTCCTCCAAAATTGTTACACTTCTCAAATTCGTTACACACTTCTCAAAACCGTTACACTGCACCCTCCTTTCTTCAGGCCCGTCCCTCGGGCCTACAAAACTTTAACTTAGTGTGACACGTAGGTGTAATTCCCTCTACAATTAACCTGACCCTGAGTGTGACAATCTTAAAACACAAATAAGTATGTTCCCCTATTGCATTGCACCCTGTCTAACAGACTCAAGCCCACAGCTAACCGAATTACGGAATTATTCTCAAACTATACATTTACGGTGGGGAGCATTATTTACAATGACGTGATTTCTTATTTACAACGCAACCCAGGACCTGTGTTTTTTTTGTTTTTTTTCTTAGGGAACAAGAAAAAGAAATTCCTGTTGGGAGGGAGGAGACAGCACGCATTGCATCGATGCACCAGTACCAATACCACCAAAGCACCCAAAAGCACCACAAGCACCACAAAGCACCAAAAGCACCACTCGGTGCGCAGTCACCATGGTTCTTAATAAACACAACAAAACAACTGGTGGTGGTCTTCTCTTTCTCTGCTGGACCGATGTTCTTCCCGATGTCTTCTGGCTTCATGCGGCCTATTTGGACATAATAAAAAGCACAACTTGTGTTCGTTTTTATTTAGGGCCTCAGGGGCCAACTAAGGGTGGTCCACCTGTTTGGCATAGGTGCCACCTTACCGAGGTCCGCAAGCAAGATTCCCTGGCCACTATGGCCGGTCTCCAACAGAGGTGCCCTGCCCCAGAACCTGGGGTCCATCAAGTGGTACTTGGCCGCAGAACAGTGGTCCATAAAGTGGTACATCAACGCAATGCATGCTGGTTCTGGGAATCTCGGGCACACAATGGCCACCTCACGCACGCTCCCCTCGGCACCCAATGGCGCACAGGTCATGTGGGAGACAAAAGAAAGACAATTGAGCGAGGGGTAAGGTCACAAGGGTACACGTCAATAAGGCAATGCAAGGCGAAATGCGTACGGAGGGCGAAGTGAGAAAGCTCGTCCCTACCGTACGTCACCCCCCTGTCACCTACACTACCCTTGCCCTTACCCCATATTTACAAAATCTACCCATTTACAAATTCGTCACTACTGTCATGTCTTCCCCATATTTCCTCTATACCAAATTCGTCTCCACAATCCCTCGACTTCAAAATTTGCCATCACCAATTCATCATCAATCCTCATAAGGAGGGAGAGATGGAATTACGCACAATGTCACACCCACGTCATGATGCGTCTCACAATCCAAACATTTGCATCAAAAATAATTAAACATGGCATGGTGCGGAGTACCTGTCACCTCAGGTGAGTGGATGCAGATGGTGTGAGGAGATCCTTCTTCCTAACTATCCTCTAAATGACTTTAACACCCTTTACACTACCCGGGGTCTTTCCCTGCCAATCCATTGGCCAACTTACACTATGGGTTCTAAAAACCAATTCCCATTGACCAAACTGTGGTGCTTCTCAATTTGGGGTCTCACTCCCCCGATTCATCTCCCGGTGCCTTCGCACAATTTCTGGGCTGCGACGTGTAGCTCTCCCAGCAGGTCTACCCACCTGCACACCTCCACCACTGCAGTTGCCACCCGAGCTTACCTAGCTCCTCACCCTAACCTAACTAACTGGGGAAGGCCCTCTCCTGGCTCTGTCACCCCTTGGTGCCCTCTGGCACTGGGCTACCCGGGTCCGTCCTCCGGATCCTCGGGCCCCATCCACAACAACTACTACCGGCTCCCAGAGCCCACCTGCGGCCTCACCTGGCCGACATCCTCACAGTGGTGGAGCGCCCAACCAACTACACACACTAACAGGCTACACGCCCAGCCATTTCCACAACACTAATGCACCCATCCAAAGACCATTCTTTCACCCGCACCACAGATGCCAATATCCAACCACAATTTACCTGTACCCTCTACCTAACACTTACACTACCCACCCCGGGTATCCGTGATGGGGGTCCACTCTTCCCCCATTCACACCTTCGCACCATCCACTCCACTCCACAATTTCCACCATACTCACTCCACGACCATCCATTCCAATACTCCATTTATTCCACACTACCATTCTCCATACCTGCTGTTGCACACCTGTGCCCTCACACCTGGTGCCACCTGCACCCTCCTTTCTTCCTGGACCATTTGGTCATCACAATACCCATCACCATCACTCACTCATACACTGCTCCACACACCTGTTCAGTTGCACACCTGTGCAATCACACCTGTTCAATCACACCTGTTCAATCCTCAAACACACGGCATCATCTCAGCTAACTACTCCCCTCTGAAACTTGTGCTTCCCAGTCGTCCCTTTAAACTATTGCGCTCCCACGTCATTATCAACCACACTAAACTACCTGCGTCCCCACTACAGGTATCAGTCACTATCTAAACCTTAACGTTACCTAATGTCACCTTCGCTAGATCCCTATCAATATAACCAAGCCCTCCCTGGCTCGGTTGTCATAGCCACCCCATAAACTATTGCGCATTTGCCCCCATTTGGTGTGAGGGATGGTGGATTGCCCATCCCACCACATCGGGGGTCTCTCACTATAAATTTTGTTCGTCCAAATTCCAACCAATTCAAAAATTTTTCATTTACCGCCAATTCTACCCACTATTATAAATTTCGTATCAAATCACTACTATCATCATCACAGTCCACTATATCCTAGCCTCGGTGCGTCGTGACATCATTAAACTCGGTTCGTAAAGCCGAGCAATGAATTCGGGTTGTTTGGTCGCCTGCAGGTTGAATCCGTCCGGCTTTCGGTTCAAGGGAGGTGGTTTGGTCGGGCCAAGGTTCCACGCACCATCTCGGCGCGGCACCTTGCGGTCCCGGGCCCGATGGCTCAATCTCCCTCGGTCGGAACCCCGTCCCCACGAGGGGGCACCGTTCCGCTTCCTCCCACTCGCCCTTGAACCGGACCGGTCGCCTCGCCCTACAAGGCCCGGACTCGACCGTGCGGGGCGGGGCCAAGCCCGAATCGGCAACGACGCTTCGAAGAGAAGCGACGCAGCATCGATCCGCGCCGGGCCTCGCACCCAACAAAGCACCCCTCGCACCGAGTGCTCGCATCGGCTATCCGTCGCCCTAACCGCTAACCCGGTTACCGTCGATGCTTCACTTGCATGCTTACAAGCATACGCTACCCCTTTCACCCTCACAAAACCCGGCGTTCCAACACCGTCCGTACATTCCACCAACGCTCTCTCTGTTACACACCACACCTCTCGCGCACACTCTTGCGCACACTTTGGTCCACACCTCTCCTCCGTTACGTCCTCCGTAACACTCACCATGGGCGTGCACTCTTGCATCCACCCACTAACGCGCTCGGATGGGCTCTCCCACACTCACGCCATGACCAATTCAGGTGTGCTTTCTCGCACACGTTCCACCACCACCTTACTCTCCGTGTCACACTTCATACACCCCGACGTGCATTCTCGCTCGCACTCGGTTTCACACTCGCGCTCCGATGTGCCCTCTCGCACCTGCGCCATCACCAACTCACTATTCGTGTCACACTCCGTACACCCCGACGTGCATTCTCGCTCGCACTCGGTTTCACACTCGCGCTCCGATGTGCCCTCTCGCACCTGCGCCATCACCAACTCACTATTCGTGTCACTCTCCGTACACCCCGACGTGCATTCTCGCTCGCACTCGGTTTCACTCCCACACTTTATAACACACCCACTCGCCGACGCACACTTTTTCCTCCCACGCATGCCATTTCCACTCACACGGGACCCTTCACCAACGCCCGGATGCTTCCTCGATCCCAAGCGCGTGAAAATTCTTTTGTCGCTAAACATCCTTTTACAAAATCTCCCCGCACAATACACAGCACGACTCACCTGGGGGATCCTTTTCTCCACGCGAACCTGCAAACTTCCATTCGGGTTAAGCACAGCATCGTGATGTGAGCAGGGACTTTGTACATAATCCATTTCTCCCTGCAATTCCCGGGCTACCTCCGTCATCTCTTCAATTTTAATTCCCAGCACTGCTTTTTCTTTATTAACCTCGGCAACCGCTGGCTTTAATAAAACACCCTCCTCTACCTCAGCGGTCGCCGGCTTTTCCAAACCCCGTGTCGCGATTTCTACCCCCGTCATTGTACCCGTGCTTTCCTCCGCTTCGCTCAACCGGCGCTTCTCGACCCGCGTTACTTCCTTGTGCACCCCTGGGACCCTTTCGCCCAACTTGCGGTCTCTGTCCCTCTGCTCCCTTGCCTCTCTATCGGCCCTCATTCCGTTCGTTGTTTCTTCAGTTCTTTCTTTTAGTTCCTTAGTCATTTGAACACCCATGTTGTTAATTTCCCTGTTGGATATGAGCCCCTGGGCATACATTTTGTTTTCTTCATCCCACTGGGTCAAAAATTTCAACAAATTTGCAAGAAATGGATCCCAGGCCGTTGGCACCGCGGGCTCGGCTGCCGCGCGCTCGTACGAGGCGCCTTTTTGCGCGCCTGATACCTCGTGCGCGAGAGCGCCATTTTGTGCACCTGATACCCCCTCAACCACACCTTCTTTACTCTCCTCCACCATTTTCCCCACTTCTTCCCTGGGGTCCTGGGTCGATTCTACCCCGTCTATCTCTCCCACCGGCATCCGATCGCCTTGATTGTCCATGGCGCGATCTCAAAATTCGGGTTTTGCTTTAAAACAACACAAATTTCCAGCAGCTCCAAATTTTGACCAAATTTTTTTCTAGATGTTTTTTAAAAATTTGGTTCGGGCCTCGAATCTCACTCCCCGACACCAATTGTTGCTGATAACACAATTGGTGTTCCAAAATTTGGGCCTAACAAATTTAGTCCCAGGTCTGAATCCAACTCCTGACAACCAATTGTTGCAGACGCGGTTTTAGATGTTATTTTACCGAGCGGTTGGTATTACCGCGTCCGAACAGTTACTCCCCGATTAGAACCCGATTCCACCCGACGTTGACCAGATTGCACCACAGATATTCAATCGGGAAACCTCTAAAGCGACCGAAAGAGAATGAAAAGAGAAGAAGACAGAGTACGGAGGAAGAACAGATTTATTATACACACACAAGCAATGGATGGAAGAAGCAGTCACACAGCGAATCGTTAACTTACACTATTCATTTTACTTAACCCCAAGACAACGAGTAGGACAGACGACGTTCACACTTACTCGGGGGATATTGCAGGCAGGTAGGGCTTGAGGTGGATTGCTGGAGAGGGAGGAGGGTCGGAGGCAGCAGCTCTCAATTCCTCGCGGTTTTTGGTGGGAAAACCCTTCGTCGCGTATCCGCTGCCGATGCTTTAGACGTCACGCGCTGGCTCGGGCACACCTGCTCCTCTCCTTCTGGTGGAGCCGTCTCCCTCCCTTTCAGCGCGTCTCTCCAAAGCTGGTTTCCTTTCCGAGTACCTCTCCTCTTTGGCTTGGAGCGTTTCGCATCTCACCGCTCCTCTTGGTGCCGCCTCTTCGCTCCTCTCCCAGGTCATCTGGTGAAGCAGTCCCTTACAGTCGCTTTTATAACTCGGGGCGGAATCAAGCCGCCGGCTGCGAGGGCACGCCTACCGGGTCGCTCACCGCGGTGCTGATTGGCCATGCGACCCTCTGGCTCACTCCTCCCCTCTATGACGAGGTGGAGACACGCCTTTCTTCTCCGAGATTAGCACATGGGCAATGGCGGCTTGCGGGATTGAACACAACTCGCACCCTTTTGAAAGGAACTTTGGAGAGCGGAGATGTTTGGGGAAATTGCAAGGGCCTATGCTTATTTTGTTTGATACAATGCAAAGTCAATCTAGTGGGAAACACATATTTAGCCTACATAGAATAAGGAAATACACTATTTAAAAAGATATATCGT
This sequence comes from Myxine glutinosa, assembly GCF_964187855.1. NCBI lineage: Eukaryota > Metazoa > Chordata > Myxini > Myxiniformes > Myxinidae > Myxine > Myxine glutinosa. Next base: position 32,955,743 of record NC_136261.1, read on the forward strand.
GACCTGCGTGTAAGTTTCATGGAATTAACTAGGAGGACGGCTGCGACCATTATTTACATTAACAGGGTGTTACACATAACAAAACCATACTTTTTACATTCGTTACACTTCCTCCAAAATTGTTACACTTCTCAAATTCGTTACACACTTCTCAAAACCGTTACAATATATATATATATATATATATATATATATATATATATATATATAGTGTTGTGGATATGAGGATTTTGTTTTTTTATTGTTGTAAAAATATCGCCCTCCTTCCTCCAGTTGTGTATAAAGAACAAAAGGGCGTCCCGTAATTAGGTCATAAACAATCACGTTAGCCAATCATAGATTCCCTGCTTGTTGGTAGTTTATTTCCTTATTCTATGTAGGTTAAGGCTGTGTCTTCCATTCATTGACACTCCATTGCACCGAATTCAAATAGATAGATCCCCTTTCATTCCCATTCCCAAAGCCTTTCCTGCCAACTGCATTCGCCGCAGCTGCTGGGCGGTTTTCACCGTGACTCCATTAGCCACGAGGTGGGCTTGGAGAAGAAGGGGGAGGAGCCGCCGAATCCAGGGCGTGCCCGCCCATCGTCATCAAGGGTGGAGCCAGAGAGCCCATGCCGACCAATCAGGGCCGAGGCGAGCTCACCGATGGGCGTGTTCTGGAGGTCGACGGCTTGATCGCCCGCGGCGTTATAAAAAGCGCGCGCGGAAGCCTTTGACCACAAAGAAGGGCCAAGAAAGGTTGCGTTAAAAGAAGGTGGTTGCATTTAAGAAAGGAGTCCTGAGAAAGCACCCGACGTCCCCACGGCAGCACGGAGAGCGAACCATTGCGTTCTAATAAGAATTCCACCAAAGGAAAAGGAGAGACCGGAGCAGCTTTGGAGAGCGCCCGGTGCACCGGAGGAGCTTCGCCGCGCAGTTTGGAACCGCGGTGGTTTTGGCGATCGCAGCTCGAATATTGACGGCGGCTGTCCGCTTCCAGCCCGACCGATCCCCGCTGAACCTTCCTCTCCCGCCAGCCATCCACCTCCAGCGATCCGTTCCTGCCTTCATTCCCCATTCGTGTGAGTTTGCTCATAGTCTGTTTCGTGTGTCTTGTCCTGGGTATTAATTAAGACTGCATAGATAAACTAGAATTTTCACTGTGTCCTTCTGGTCCGCCCCTCTTTCTGTCTTTATTTTATTATCTTTCCTCCTCCTTGGTTTCTTTTGATTGTAAATAGTAAATAAATAAAAGTAGTATTTCCAACCTTTTGCCTTCGTCTTCCTCTTCTTCCCATCCGTGTCATCTTTGTCTTTTCCCCATTGAAAACCTGTGGCACGATTTGGCCCACGTTTAAGGAATCAAGACCCACCTGTTCAAGACTGCATTTAACATTTAACCCACAGCATTTAACCCCTGACTATCTCTTCTCCTTCTCCCTCCTTTGTGCTTTGACTATTTACCTATTGATTTTTGTCTTTTTGCACTTGTTTTTTGTACTCTGTCAAAGCGCCTTTGGGCTTCTTGAAAAGCGCTATATAAAATAAATGTATTATTATATATATATATATATACTGTATATATATATACTGTATATATATATACTGTATATATATATATATATATATATATATATATATATATATATATATATATATATATATATATATATATATATATATATATATATATATATGTATATATATATATATATATATATATATATATATATGTATATATATATATATATATATATATATATATATATATATATATATATATATATATATATATTGTTGCGGATCCCACCGTCGGCCCCTTTTTCCCTTACCAAGGGGGGATTAATCCCCTTGTCCGCGACTGACCGACGTGAGTCCTGGGGGTCCCAACGCTCCTTCTGGTCGGGAGCAGCCAGGGTATTTGGTCTACGAAAAGTCCCAAGGACCTGAGTGCCACTCCTGACCACGAAGCAGGGGAGGGACTCCCGCTCGAACCCCGGTTTTAGATGGTCTAGTTGCCGAGCGGTTTTAGCAACCCGAAGTTCGAGTCATTAGCATTCACTAACCCGATTCCAAAACGTTGGCCAAAATCGCGCCACAGGTATTCAATGTGGAAAAGACAAGGACGAACGGATGTGAAGGAAAGAAGGCAAGGTAGGAAGAACAGGATTTATTAATTATTTACACACAACTAAAGGAAGAAAAGCAATCAAAGTAATATACAGGGAAATGGAAGGATCAGAAGGACACAGGGCAATACTAGCTTATCTAAACAGGCTTAACTTATACCCAGGGACAACACGAAGGACAGATGACAATCAGACTTACACGGGGAATGAAGCAGGAATGACAGGAGGTGGATGGCTGGATGGATGCGAAGGTGGGACCACTGGTGTGAAGGATGCGGGTCCGGTTGCTGCGATCGCGCGGCTCGAGGTGAGCAGCCGCCGACCCTCCTCAATCGTAGCCGCGGCCGAAACCGCTGTCAAAGCTGCGGTGGTCGAAACTGCGGTGGTTTCAAAGCTGCGGGGGTCTCAAAGCTGCGGTGGTCTCAAAGCTCATGCGTGCTTCATCTGCCGCATCTCTCGCATCTCCCTGAAAAGGCTTGCGTGGGCGCTTTTATAACGCGCTTCGAGATCAACCCGCGCCACGCCCGTGATGGTCTCTCATCAGCCCTGGTTGGCTGGTGGGGGCTCGCTGGCTCCACCTTTTGATGACGATGGGCGGGCAACGCCCTTGATATAGCTCCTCCCCCTTCTTCTCCAAGGCTTGACCACGCCGTAATGGCGGTAATTGCAGTTGGCAATGGAGGCTTTGAGGGAATTTGAAAGAAAGGGGATCTATCTTATTTCAATTCGGTGCAATGCAGAGTTAACTAATGGGAAACAGAGCCTTAAACTACATGGAATAAGAAATAACTATTTAGAAGGGTATATTATTTTCTACGTGCATGCGATGGATTAACTAAGGGGGACGACCTTTGATCTTTACACTTCACGGAGGTATTTACAAGGAATCATTACACTACTTACAGAGGGTGATATTTACAAAACAAAACACGGGATTCTCAAATCCGCAACAATATATATATATATATATATATATATATATATATATATATATATATATATATATATATTGTTATGGTTTTCCGCCGCCCTTCTTACCCTTACCAAGGGGGGATTAAGCCCCTTGTTCTTTCTGGGCTTGGCGGAACCGAGAGACTTGAAACGCCTCTTCCGGGCAAACGCAAGGTAGGGTTTCGGGACCAAGTCTCGCTCGTACCTAAATCCCTGCGCCGCCACGGAAGCGGGGAAGCAAGCCTCGCACAAGATACGTGTGATTTGGGTACACCGAGTGGATTGAGTACCATGTGGTCCGTGCAGTTTTCTAGTAGTGGAACCCGATTCAAGAGATTCTACTCGTACCACGCTTAGTCAATGAAGAAAACACGAGAACGATCGAATGGAAGGAAGAACACAGGTTTAATTATTATTCCCACAAGTATGTACAATGATCGGTAGACGCAGAGACACAGAGCAGCACTTAATCAGTCTTATTCTTAACCCCCAGACTTGGGCCCGTCACACTCACACAGGGAATTGCAGGCAGGTTGATGTTCAGGCCAAACGCGCCGACTTGGTCGTCCAGGAACGGCCCCGTCCGGCTCTCCACGGTCCCAGCACGTCCCGCGAAGAAGGCAAGCAGGCGGTGGAAGGATCCTCGTAGTGCGTCTCCTGAACAAAAGGCAGCCGATGAGGTAGGAAGGAAAAGTACGCGTCTCTCAGCGCGGCTGGCGGTTACACAGCGCGTTATCACTCGCGTAACTCAATGCACTATACGCGGCTCGGCTTCAAGCTCAACCAAGCGTCACTTTCATATGAGCGCGTATCCTGGTTCATGCGTGTCTTTCTCCACTCAATGCCAACTCAGTCCTCGTACCTCAATTGCTGCTCGAACTCCACTGCTCACCGCGCGCGAGTCCTCTCTCAACTCGCGAGTCCTGTAACTCACCGCGCTCTTGGAACTCAACTTCTGCTGGGGGCTTTGCGCAACGGCTTATATCTACACGCCCCGAACCTTCTCGAACCTTCTAACCACGCCCTGTGACGCAGTGCTGCCGCCACACCCTCTGAGCCCTGATTGGCGGCTTGCGCTTACCGTCAGCTCCTCTGCCGCCCTCATTCGGTCCCGCCCCGACCCTCCTAGCCGGCCTCGTGTTAATTCGCGCCAAAAAGCCAAAGGCAGCCCCCGGAGATGTAAGGTGATGGAGGCGGCATAGGACAATGGAAGCGATGAAAGGACCTATTCTCCTTACTCTACTCAACGCAGAACTAACACAGGAAAAGGACTTAGCTCACACATACTATGAAATAACTGAACTATCGCGAGGCTACATGTTGTTTGTGTGACTGACTATGAGGGGAAAATTTAACCTTTATTATACAAAACTCAAAACCACAACAATATATATATATATATATATATATATATATATATATATATATATATATCACCCTGACTACAACTTAAACATTCTTAAGTTGGTAATGGACACCTACGCAGGGTGGATGTGTGCTTGGCACCTGCTATTGATCAAGACCCTTGCAGCAAGTACTGGGGTACTACCTATTTGTCCAGTGACCATTCCAATACGAGGTGCTTGAATTTTATTTTTAACACTCACCTAATATATATAAAGCTCTTTCTCACCACTGACTCACTTACTAACTCACTGATATAAATGTGTAAATACTTTTAGGTTAGGTCGAAAGCTGAAATTTTGCATACTGATGCAACTCGGTCAACATCCAAGGAAAAAGAAATCACAAAACAGTCGTAAAAATTCTGCAAACGAAAATATCCACGAATAAAAGTCTTCGTCTTCTCACTGCAGGTCACATGACCCAAGGCAATGGAGCTTATGCTGGAACCCGTTGCTCGGCAGCAGTAACAAGCACATCTTCCGTCTCTTATTTTATAATTTTACTAGTACCCCACTGCAAAGCCACAATGAGCCGGCGAAGCCAAAGCCTCTTGCCACTATTTTACCCATCACTATGGCATCAGTAGGTTAGGTAGTTGGTAGTAGGTAGGTGTAGTAGGTACCGCACCTAGTTCAAAATGACACCATTTGCATTCTAGATGAGATTAAAATTTATAAAATTTCCTTCTTGATTAATTCGGTGAATTCCGTCTCAAGTTCGGATATTTCCGGCCGTGAAAAACTATCCCCTACAGCCGCGAGATTTCTAAAAAATAATTCTTCGTCAATTTTAGAATATCTGACGCCGTTTTCAGCCTCCGAAACGGTAATAAGCTTTTTTGAAATATTTTTTCAAATGCTCGAATCTCATTGGTTCCGGTGTTTGGTGACGATTTTCGTTGAAGATAACCAGGGCCCGTGCAGGCCCGGGGAACGAGGTTGGTCTTAAAGTATTTTAATTACAAATTAGAGGTGCATAAGATTGTGAATCAAAAAAAGACGGGTGAAACAAACTCCGATTGAACTTTTTATAAATTTTTAATGCATACTTCCGCATCCGCAAGATGGCGGCCTCCATGGAGCGATTTGGTTTTTGAAATATTTTTTCAAATGCTCGAATCTCATTGGTTCCGGTGTTTGGTGACGATTTTCGTTGAAGATAACCAGGGCCCGTGCGGGCCCGGGGAACGAGGTTGGTCTTAAAGTATTTTAATTACAAATTAGAGGTGCATAAGATTGTGAATCAAAAAAAGACGGGTGAAACAAACTCCTATTGAACATTTTCGCAATTTTTTATGCATACTTCCGCATCCGCAAGATGGCGGCCTCCATGGAGCGATTTGGTGCGTCAAAGCTTCGAAATTCTCAAAGGATCCAGCAAAATCTGGCTTTTCAACATAATACATACGCGTTCATTCACAACACCGGCTTCGCCGGCTACTAGTACCCGACTGCAAAGCCGCAATGAGCCGGCGAAAGCAAAGCCTCTTGCCACTATTTTACCCATCACTATGGCATCAGTAGGTTCGGTAGTTGGTCGTAGGTAGGTGTAGTAGGTACCGTACCTGATAAGACTTGGTAAAAGAGAAGAGCAGACAGTCCTCCCCAATACCTACATACAAGAAATGTCACAAGAAGCTTAAGGAAGTAACTATACGATGTGCTAGCTTAGGGCCTATTTTAAGAAATTTTAACGGCTTAATATACGTTTTCACAGTATGTGTGTAGTCTTCTAACTTCAGTCGCTGTCAGGACAGGTTCTTTCCGGGCACTGCGGCTTCCCCCACCAGAAGAGGTTAGCTTGCAGTAAGATCAGTGCCGACAGATCAGACGATAGCGCCATTTCAACAGCAATGTGTGACTGTCGTTAATCAAACCGTGTCGATGGCGCTGATTGGCTGACCTAAGTTGATCGCTGATTGGTCAGCTCACAAAATTTCGCAAATTCAGACCTAAAATGACACCATTTGCATTCTGGATGAGATTAAAATTGATAAAATTTACTTCTTGATTAATTCGGTGAATTCCGTCTCAATTTCGGATATTTCCGGCTGTGAAAAACTATGCCCTATGGCCGCGAGATTTCTAAAAAATAATTCTTCATCAATTTTAGAATATTCGATGCCGTTTTCAGCCTCCGAAACGCGTAATAAGCTGTTTTGAAATATTTTTTCACTTGCTCGAATCTCATTGGTTCCAGTGTTTGGTGACGATTTTCGTTGAAGATAACGAGGTTGGTCTTAAAGTATTTTAATTACAAATTAGAGGTGCATAAGATTGTGAATCAAACAAAGACGGGTGAAACAAACTCCTATTGAACTTTTTTCAATTTGTTATGCATACTTCCGCATCAGCAAGATGGCGGCCTCCATTGAGCGATTTGGTGCGTCAAAGCTTCGAAATTCTCAAGCCAAGGGATCCAGCATAATCTGTTTTTTCAACATAATACGTACGCGTTCATTGACAACACCGGCTTCGCCGGCTACTAGTACCCTTCTGCAAAGCCGCAATGAGCTGGCGAAGCCAAAGCCTCTTGCCACTATTTTACCCATCACTATGGCATCAGTAAGTTAGGTAGTTGGTAGTAGGTAGGTGTAGTAGATACCGTACCTAGTTCAAAATGACACCATTTGCATTCTGGATGAGATTAAAATTTATAAAATTTCCTTCTTGATGACAGCACAGGTAGGTGTAGTAGCTCGGTGAATTCGGTCTCAACTTCGGATATTTCCGGCCGTGAAAAACTATGCCCTACGGCCGCGAGATTTCTAAAAAATAATTCTTCGTCAATTTTGGAATATTTGACGCCATTTTCAGCGTCCGAAATATGGTAAAAAGCTTTTTTGAAATATTTTTTCAAATGCTCGAATCTCATTGGTTCCGGTGTTTGGTGACGATTTTCGTTGAAGATAACCAGGGCTCGTGCGGGCCCGGGGAACGAGGTTGGTCTTAAAGTATTTTAATTACAAATTAGAGGTGCATAAGATTGTGAATCAAAAATAGACGTGTGGAAACAAACTCCGATTGACCTTTTTCTCAATTTGTTATGCATACTTCCGCATCCGCAAGATGGCGGCCTCCATTGAGTGATTTGGTGCGTCAAAGCTTGGATTTCTCAAAGGATCCAGCATAATCTGGTTTTTCAACATAATACTTACGCGTTCATTCACAACACCGGCTTCGCCGGCTATTAATTTAATTAATGTTATTTATTTAATTTTTATTATAATTTCTTTTTTTGTAATTGTATATTAATTACATATATTTTTATTTATTATTATTATTAATTAATTACTTTTTATTTAATTAAATATTATGATTTAATTTTATTAATATTTATTTATTATTATTAGTTACTTAATTACTTATTATTTAATTAAATATTTTGATTTAATTTTATTATTAATTATTCAATTATTTAGATTTGCCTTATAACACTCATTTTCCTATTACTAATACTAGGGCATGCCCGTACTATATATATATCTAAAATTATATCCCCCCCCCTCTATTTACATGAAATGGTTTGGTCCAAAGCGAACGGCTTGCGAGTACGGTGACAATCCCCCCCCTCTATTTACATGAAATGGTTTGGTCCAAAGCGAACGGCTTGCGAGTACGGTGACAATCCCCCCCCCTCTATTTACATGAAATGGTTTGGTCCAAAGCGAACGGCTTGCGAGTACGGTGACAATCCCCCCCCTCTATTTACATGAAATGGTTTGGTCCAAAGCGAACGGCTTGCGGAGTTTGGTAAAGAAATCGCCATAGCTCGGTAACTACTTGTCCGATTAATATGAAACCTTGAAAAGGCACATCCTCAGGTCCCCAGCAATATACCTGGCAAGTTTCAAGTATATCGGACCCGTGGTTGTCGAGAAACAGCGGTCACAGACAAACATACAAACATACAAACATACAAACATACAAACATACACACAGAGATTACTGGAATTATAGATAGATATCCTAACGATAATTCCACGGACTGGTGCATGTGCGTTTGTCATGCTAATCCTACAGTTCTGGCCTGATTACATCCAGACTTGCTACATAGGATGAGCATGACCACAATTCGTGTTTAGGGGTGTTTTTATTCTTTGCCAGGTGATCTCAGGGGAAGGGACGCAAATTCTCTATGTAAATGTGTATAGTGTAGTGCCACCTCCAGGTGGGAGTGGGTATTACAGGTCCCTGCTCTACAGTGCAGTGAGGTGTTTTGAATTATAAGCAGTCGGCATGTTCCCATCATCAAAGCAGCCTTGCCTACTTCTGCTACTGCTAGTAATATATAAAGCTCTTTGTAACCATTGACTCACTGATATAAATGTTTTGTGCCATCAAGAAGATGAAATATGACACCGATCAAGGGCGACACGATCTTGAGTGCTCTGCTTATTTATTTTATTGACTTTTATCAATTACTCCAGGCTCGTTGGAAGCGACGAATAACTGGTTGGTACGAATGGAAAGCGGCCTTTTTTTTTTAACCCTTTGCATGCTGCGGTCGCAGATTTGCGATGAGATTTAAAAAAACATTTCAACTATTTTTATTTTTATTTTGGGTATTCGTCTGACTTGACACCCAAGTTGTGTTTTTTTTTTTTTTTGCAAATATCACTTGAAGTTCACAGCCCTATGAAAGAAAACAAGACCGACAGTTTAACAACGGCATAGCCGGGCTTTCTTGATACTTTAGTTGGCGAGGATAGTATGACCTGGGTCGGGATACCAGTTATCAATGAGCAAATAATTAATGTATTACATTTTTTTCAATAAATTCCACATTCCTGTGCCACCCTCAGTCGAATGTCAGGCATTGACAGCAGGTTCGTGAAGGACTTGGACAAAAACGTACCCAGCCTGAATGTTGCGATATCTAGTTCATAGCGAATCTGCAAATGGGGAATCCGCGAATGTCACGGATGGAAACCCTTACCTCATTTCCTCATTCTGCTTTAAACTCAATATCATCATTGATCATTCCAATAAGAAATTAATACTACGGTATGAATATATCAAAATATGTTAAATCACTGATGCATTGAGATATTATCAAACCAGCGAACCATCGTCATCCGTTCACTTCCGGATTCTGGAGCAACGTCCGTGTCGATCACATTTGAAAATCATAATTGTATTGAGGAATTTCTGAAATCTCCTACTTACCTTACGACACCTGCTGGGACCCAAAACGTTCCACAGAATGTTATATTTCTTTTTAGTGAAATATGCAACTGTAATGGTTACTAAACACTGTGCCCCTGTCATGTGACCAAATCCTCAGCTCTGATTGGTGGACGTTTGTGAGGAATATACATAAATACTGGTGCATTCAACAGACAGACAGGCTGTTTCAGATGGCATTGTCCTATGGGCTACGCCGTAAAAACAAATGAAACAACAGCTAACCATGCGGCCGTAAACAATGCAGCACGCAAAGGGTTAACAAAACGTGGTAAAAAAACCCCCACAATTCTAGAGGTCGTCAGTAACACAAAATACACCAGAATACTGTGATAGTCGTTTATTGACAAAGTGGATTTGCAGCCGTTCAGAACTCAACTCAAATGTTCACTTACAGTCCAAGTACTGCAGAGACTCATCTCAACGATGGTGAAGGACCACACGAGGAGACATCAATCAAACCGACATGGCCAAGACCTGAGAGGACAAGTCACTTCATGTGACTTTGCTCGGCATTGTGTTCCCCCGCAGGTTTTCTTGGCCTTTCTGATGAGATCTCCCGGTGGATCAAACTTATGACGCGGCGTTTTACAAAAGAAGTTAGCTTTGCTTGTGAGGAGAGCAGGCAGGGTGACCTCATTTGACAAGTGCCTTTGGAAATCAGTCTTGTTCTTGCGAACACGTGAGAAGATACATTACCTGTGAGGTAAGACAAATAGGTGCGGAACTGCTGTAAGCAGAAGGCAAAATGGTGGTTCCCCATCCGCCCTTCTCATCAATAATATCTCACGCCAGGTATTGCCCACCCTTTTGTTTGGATCGGAAACAGCTGTGTCCGGCAGTATTCTGTATGCCATGTACTCACCAACGACACACACCATCTCCCATACGAGTGCTTGAAAGTGAATAACACAACAACCGCAAAGCACCGAAGGTTCACCTTTAAAGAGGCCTTTGTTTGCCCATGGTGTACTTGCTACTTATTAAAAGAAGGAAAGAAATTAAATAGACTATAGGCATAGCAGGAAGAGGGGCACATTAATTATATCTTTAATTTGATTTATCTTGCCTTCCTTGCTCGGAGATTTGCCCACGGAGTACACAGGCGAGACTGCAGAAGCCTTGCCGTCGATCCTGCTGGTTAATTATTTTTGTTGTACTCGATTTCCCCTTTTTAATTATTTTCATTTTAATCAGTAAAGTTACACTTTGGGCACAATCCTTAATATTTTCTACACAATATAATTGATGGAGCAGGAGAAAAAGTTGAGGTTAATGCTTTGGAAATGTGGGGAAGGAGGAAGCACAGCCCTGCTGAAAGATGAGTAAAAGACGTACACTTAGTTATAAGAATCTCTGTGTTATTTGTGTATCTTCTGATACCTCAGGAAGATGGATGCCCCTGCCTTGCATAACCCCAGGTCACCTGTGGGCAAGGTGCAGCACTTGTCAGCCCCTCTTACCAGGGTAAACAGCCATGCGGTTTAAATGGCAGATGGCTCTGCACATCTGGTGGATGAGAGTCCAGTCGACTCCAACAGCGTGGGTGGAAGATGGTGAATTCCCCAACGGCCAGCAGAGAGACGGGGAGTGGCGACCCCCGTCTATACCAAACACGCCATCATTGCCCGAGGAGACTCAACATCAAGTTTAGTCAGATTTCACTCCAGATTTTCGGTACCTATTTAATGAACAGGATCCGATCCTCAAATCCGAATCGAGATTTTAATTATATGCTTTAATTATTCCGTGAGAGTAGAATCGATAGTTTCCAAGGCAAGACACGTTTGATTAGGCCGAAACAAAATGGCAGCTTAATAACCCAGTGATGTGACAGTGGACCATCATTTTGGTAAGGCTTTTTGGTTTTTTTGTTTGTTATGGGTACCCCGTTAATCATCTTCAAAAAGGGTGTTTTAACACACCCAAACACCTAGTTTCCATTCTGGCAATCCCTTGGAGGTCGAGAAGTATGCATGCATAAGGGATCGTTTCAGTATGCAGCTTTAACATGGGGACTGAAAATGCGTTTCTCCACTTCCACTGGACGAAATTGGTTGCAACTTTCAGAAGTAAATGCTTTGTACGTTGAGGTTATATGTTCCAAATTTCAGTGACGTCTGTTTCCACATTCTTGAGATATATTTAGAAAACCCTCAAAATCACGTCTGTCTGTCTGTCCATCCGCCCAAAATGTGTTGGCGCTCATATCTCAAGGACTATACATTGAAACTAGCTGAAACTTGGAATATACATCGGCCAATAGGTCTAGTTAATGGCTTTCAAAACAAATTCCACCTACGTGTCATAGTTTTTGCTTTAAAAATATATATAATGTGCTGACCTAATGGATAAGCATCAGACTCCCACGCTGGGGAGTGTTGGTTCGAGTCCCATCTGGGGTGAATAATTTTTTTCTTCTTACTTTTTGAAGTCTTTTATATCGTCTTGAATAAAGTATTGTACGATGAACAAATGCATTTTGTTCGTATTTAAAGTGTATCTTGTGAAAAATGCCAGGGGCATAGAAAAGGCCCCTTTATATGGTACATGCCATGTAGCAAATTATAGAAAAGAATGGCGCTCTAAATCTGGCAAAATAAAATACATTTACTTCTTCATGCAGGTGTATGAATCAAATTGGCACCCCTTTATATGAACTTTTCTAGAGCATTACTTGGTTCCTCCTCAGGACACAAGAGTAGACCAGCATGCACACGAGATGTTTTGAATGCCCCTTATTTTGTATTGTATGGCATTTTATACAAGCTATGGAATGTCCCTTCTTTTTTCTACTTTGCCACATGGCTTATTTTGTATTGTATGGCATTTTCTACCAGCTATGGATTGTCCCTTCTTTTTTCTACTTTGCCACATGGCTTATTTTGTATTGTATGGCATTTTCTACCAGCTATGGATTGTCCCTTCTTTTTTCTACTTTGCCACATACCCTTATATAATGAGGCCTTTTCTATGCCCCTGGCATTTTACCTAAGAATGACAATATGATGTTCAAACATAATTTATGAATATATAATTCACGATTAATTGATCGTTAATGATAGGATCAATGATAGATTGCATAAACTGATATTAATTGGACTAATATTGATTGATTGATACGAATTCATGATAAATAACGCAATTTTTATTAATTATTTCCTTTCTTTTGTACACTGAATCGAGGCTCGTGAAAGAGCTGACATTTACTTCACAAACAAATCAACCAGACAAACAAAATATATAAAAAGAGGGAGCGGAAGACAAGAGAAGGGGAAGCACACAAACACTTGAGAGCACACAACATTTAAGAGCAGGGAGATGTGTGGGAGGGAGAGGGCTTGGGGGGAGGAGGCGTGGGAAGGGGGGGAGGGGGGGGGGGGGTGGGAGAAGTATAAAACACAAGGACACCAAGGACTTCCAAGACAGAAGTTGGTATTTCAAAAAAGTGGATTGGGGTGAAATCAGCGGGGGTAGAAAAGATCAAGGTTTTGGATGGGGGAAGATAAGAGATGGTGGTGAACAGCTGTTTTAAAGACCTGGAGGGTGGAGTGGGATTGAAGAGAGTGCGGGAGTTTGTTCCAGAGGCAGGAGAAAAGAGGAATGAAGGAGTGAAGGTGAGCAGAGAGTCTTGATTTTGGCAGTTTAACCATAAGAGGGTTGCAGGCAGATCTTGTGCGACCTGTAGGAATATTTGCGGGACAGAGCCCAGAGAGAGCTGGGGGGGGGGGGGGGGGGCAAGGCCAGAGAGGAGTCGGTAGAAGACGGAAAGACCACCAACCTGCCTGCGGTGAGTGAGTGAGAGGCCCTTGGAGTTAGCTTCATCGCGGGAGATTCCAATGATTCTGAATGCTTTGGTTTCAACAGCGTGAAGACGAGCTAGGTGTGAGGCAGGAGCACCAGCCCAGAGGGGAGAGCAGTATTCCATTGAGCTGCGGATGAAAGCCTTGTATGTGGTGAGGAGCTCAGGTGTGCCAAGGAAGGACTTCGCACGACGGAGGATGCCCAGTCGGCGACTGGCTTTGGAGGCCAGATTTGAAATGTGGTTTTCCCAGGAAATAATTTATTATTTATTATTTAATAATACAATTGATTATTTAGTTTTCAACTTTCATTGATTTATTTATTATTTCATAATAGTTTGAATATTATTTAATATTATTTAATAATATTATTGAATATTATTTAATAAAATTATTTAATAATAAAAGTTTGTGTATTATTTAATAATATAATAAATTATTTAATTTTCAACTTTCATTTATTAATTTTTTTAATTAATTAAATATATAAATAATAATTTTAAAAATTCAATCATATAAATATTTTCAATTATCTAATTTTTCCATTATTTAATCTTCTGTTATTAAATTTTTAAGTTATGATTCTCAGAGGGAAGCAATAAGGGCTTAGTCTTGATGTCCGTGGTGACCGCTTTTTGGAATAAAACCCCTTTTTTCAATACATTACTGGTAGCAAAAGTTCAGGAAAACGGGATCCATAGGAGATAAACCACGCAGTGGATCTCCGAAGACATCCAGCGACGACCACACAGCTACTACCAATCCCACTCATGTCATGAAAAGCCCCAAAAGGTCTCTTTGGCGGTTGTCCGCTGAGACATGAGTGTCCAAAAGCAGTATCCACCTCATTCTTCAAGCACACAAATAGCATCCTTACAAACTTAAAATCCTGCAGAAATTAAGCGAAGATGATCTGGACTGACGGATGGAATTTTCTGAATGGGCTACGGAACAATGTTCTCAAAATTCCGATTTCCCATTCACCATTGTGTTCGGTGATGAGGCTGCTTTTTACGCAAATGGTGTGGTGAACCGACAGAACACCCGCTACTGGTCGCAAGACAACCCTCCCTGATTTACTGCTTCAAAGGAACAAGGTGCCGCTCGTGTGATGGTGTGGTGTGGCATTTGGAAAGACCGCATCATCGGCCCCTTCTTTTTTGATGGCACAGTCACAGGAGACGCCTACTTGCGTATGCTCAACGAGGAATCATCCCCAGTGTCTTGAACGCAGAGAGGGATTTCCCAACATGGTTCCAGCAGAATGGTGCTCCTGCCCATTGGAGCATTCACGTAAGAGAGTGGCTGAACCATCAATTCCGTGGTCATTGGATAGGACGTCGAGGGCCTGTGGAGTGGCCGGCAAGGAGCCCGATCTCAGTCCATTGGATTTTTTTTTTTAAATCTCCGGGGTCACTTGAAGGCGTTGGTCCACACGGAAAAAATTCAGAGTGCTGCACATTTGCGGAAGCGCATGAGCGACGCATGTAACACCATCACATGTGCGCCGAGCATTCTGGGGAGGATTATGTCATTTCAAAAGTCACATTCCCATCAGTGCCTCTCCCAGCACTACGTTCTCAGATAACTCACAGGACACCAATATTAAATATCTTACACAAAGAAGACTGACCCAACGAAAGGACATGTGAGCATAATGTGGTTTATTCAAATTGACCCTCATTGTAAACGTATACTACGAGTGACATGTACAAAAAGCAGGATTCCGGAGACGGCTGTAAACAAAATTACATACGAAAGCAGCCATTTGTAACTTCCGCCTTCCCATAATGAAGGCAGCACAAGTGTCATGTGGATGAGCGTTAGAGCATTCAGAACAACAGTAAAACACCCTGATCTCGATCCTGCTTATCAGAAAATCACCACATTCAGTCCATTTCACAATACACTCACAGGGTCATAAGTGTCATCCCATTGACATTCTAAAACTTTTTCTTATAAGATACACAAACAAAATGTTGAATACACGGATGTCAGCTGAGTTGGAAGTGAAAAGGCAACTAAAAAAAAAAGTTTCACAATCTTTACACGGACTGCCCTCATTGCAATACATTTACTCCGAGCATCTCTGCTCACACGTTGACATCCTCATCGAGCCTCACTCATCGGATGTGGGACGTAAAGGTGAAAAATTAACTGGAACAACTCCTTAAATTGGTACGGACCCTGCAGGTGTTTGCTCTCACTTATAATCCGTCGAAGCGAGAAGAAATAAAATCGAAAAACCAACCGAGCAACTTCGAATGCCAACAGTGCTTCCGTAGATTATTGTCCTGCAATCGGTACTCGAGTCTTTTTTTCCGGAAGAGAGGGAGGGAAGTCGAGGAGGGGTGGGAGAGGAGAGGAGACCAAACATGACAATTCTGGCACACACCGCTACCGATAGGTCGAGATAAGGACGGAAAAACACCAGAATGTTTACGTACTAGCCGAGCACAGCACCCGCATATTTGACATCGAAGCCGCAATGCTTTCCCCCCCCATTGAGGAAGGAATTCTTTCTTTTTTTGTTTTCAATCTTCATTTGTTCTTACCTATGGCTCTGTGCTACTTTGTTGAACCCTAACAAGCCACAGGACACATAAGCAGATTTTCTTACATAGTGCCACATATTGTCCAATGCATAAATACTGTATAATATTTACATACGAGTTTACAGTACAGCTTCAAGTATTCATCACCAAACTCCCATCTGCACTTACCTCTACCCGATCTGAAAAAGACAAAACATAAGCGAAGAGGAAAACAAGAAACAAAACAAGAACAAAGAAAACTATTCATGCAAGCAATTATCGGCATCTCCACCAGAATTCTCTATATATACATTAATAAAACTGAGAACTATGAAAATAACATGCAATGAAAATAAAACCATATTAACGTAAATGTACATCCGCTATTCTC